>NC_079518.1:18683772-18710401 GCF_000801105.2 Raphanus sativus
ACTTCTAAAAGTAATAATAAATGATTCTCAATATATATTTTCAAATACTCAAGTAAATGAGTTGAAATACAAAGAAAACAAATATAAATAGCATACAATAAAAGGTATGAGTCCAAACTATTATCGATACTGTTTCACCAAAATAAATAACAATATCGACATCCTTTCACACCCCAAAAAAAACATTTACAATATGAGAATTACAATATCGATATTTCTTTTATGAAGTGACAATTCTCTCCTTCTCAATCAACAGCAAAGCAAGCAACCATCAACACTAATTCCTAGGGATAAAACAGTATTTTACGCATGGGGAATCCAAAGCGGTGCCGTGGCAGCAACGCTTGTGGGCTCCTTGCAACTTAAGGCGTTGAGAAACCTCCAAGAAGGAGACGGTGACGTCCGAGATCTCTGGTCAGGATGAGACGGAAACATAACCGGTGGAACATTCCGGCGAGTCTTGCGACTCTTTATGTTCCTCAGCTCGATCTCCGGTGGGAACTTAACTATACCAAACATGATCACATACCATCTTGGTCTTACACTCTTTCCACTTCCAGACGACAACACTTCAGGCTTCGCCATACCTTTTGTCGAAGAAACCTTTTCCGGTGGAGTGGTTAAACGACGCGTGAGCTTACGATCATCTAAAGAACGGCTTGTCCTCATGGGTCCGACATTGTCACGTGCTAGGGGAGGGTTTAACTTATTGCCTTGTATAGCAGACAAGGACTCGGATCTTGTCCGAACTCGTGGGCTAATGTGTTCAGGAGGCGAGAAGAGGGCACTTTGGTAATTTAAAGGGATGATTCTGCCACGGTAGATTATGTTTTCTGCCGGAGAAACGTCGTAGGAAGTTGAGGTCAAGAACTCAAAAGGTTCCGGCGACGGTTCACCGTGATATTCAATGGTGGATGTGGTGGCGGTGGAACTAGGTTTGTTGCTGTCGTTGAGCAGGGGAAGGTCTCGGAGAGAGAGGGTTTCTTCTTTATCTTCTTCTTCTTCTTCTTGTTCTACTTCTAGGAGATGATGTAATGGTTTTGTGAGTTTAGTGTTTTGGAGATTGAGATTTTGTGAAGCTTCCATGTCTTTTTAGGAAATAGAGAGAGGTCGAATGAAGATTTTGAAGGCATCAAGTTTTTGTCACCACATATTTATATACATGGCCTCCTAGAAGGCTGGGTGGTCAAATAAACTTACAATGACTTTTTTAAGTGACAAGGTTATTTTACGGGTTATATAATTCTTTAGGTGTTTTTATATACATAATGTTTGTCGTTTTTTGACTCGTCCATTTTTCTGTGGTTATACAAAATTTTAAGAGCTTAATTATTTGTGAAATTTCAAATTGCTATTTTGATACACAATTAGGAGTAATTGTTTATCTCGACTAATTGCTATACCCTCGTTGTATCATTTGATTTTTTTTTTATAAGTACCTTTGTCTCCTTTTTCCTAGTCTGTTGGCTAAATATGCCTTACAACTTTATATCAAATAAACATACTACTACTACTGTTTTAATTGTTTTTAACGTTCCTAGCCTGTTTACATTCGAATCCCACTCAAGAATCAGAATTGCAAGTACCAACACCACCATTGATCCAAAGCATCTTTTTATATTCGGAAATCCGTTTCCGTACATCTATTATTTTTCTATGTAAAAAATCACCATATGTATATATCATCCCAAGTGTTACAAAAAGAAGTAGGTACATCATCGCGAACGCATACTAAATTTACATATTTTTAGAAACATATAACTTGTAAATGTTTATAGCTAGTTTCTATTCTGGACTACATTAAATCTCCAAATTCATCAGTTAACTTGTTACTCACCGATTATTGTCAGCAAACACTACAAGATTTTTTGTTTTATTTTTCTTAAAAGTACCATTTATTCATTTCCAAAACCTTCGAAGAAGGCAAAATATTACAAGTTTTAGAACCTGAATAAAGGAAACAACAGGCAGCGAAACATAAGAAAGAGACAAATGTGAAGCAAGAAGTAACTTGACTGGGAGGGAGCGGCCGATTTTAAAAATTCCAACTACTACGGAGGATGAAAACACCTGAACCAAGCGTGAATATATGATTCTTGCGATGAAGAGAGGCTCATTCTACTGGATGACCGCAGGATCCGATCCAAGCCATAGAGTTTTGCCCGGAGGGTGAGCTGAATGTCTTTGATGAGCATTTGAGCAGGCCTACTAACCGCAGTATGATACCGCGCATTCCTTTCCGATCCAACACTACAAGATTTAGCTTTAACATTAGAACTAGATTTTGACCCGCTCTTAAAAAGGGCGGGTATATTTTTGTTTGAAAAATATAATATTTTTGTTGGAAAAATATTTTATGTAATAAAAATTATAATTTTTGATAAATTATATATTTAACTTTTTATGAAATTTATTTTAAATTAATTATATGATTTATTTTTTTACATTAAATATGACTAAATTTTAGAAAACTCTAATAATTATATCCCGTAATATGATTTTATTTATTTAACCCGAAGTTATACTTATTTTACACTGATTTTTTTATTTAACTAAAATATTTTATATTTTCATACTCTTGTATTGAAAAATTCATTTGTGCGTTTCAAAATATTTTCTATAATTTTATTAAATTTAGTTTATGTGATTTAGTTTTTATTTTAAATGAAACTATTTTTAAGTAGTTGAAATAATTCAGATCCGTATTATGATTTTGTTGATTTAATCATTTTATTATTTCAAATTGATTTTATTTTGAGGTTTCATTTAATAAATTCTTTCAAATAATTAATAAAGTGAAAGATTTTTTGAAAAGATATGGTGCAAACATTTAGGAAATAAAATTTTCAAAAAGACTAAGAAGTGATTTATATTAAATACTCTTTAATGTAATTGCAAAATAATGACTTTTGATTGGTTGCAAATAATGCTGGTAAAAAAAATACATACAATTTTGTAATTACTTAAAAAATTTCAGGAGAATATTAATAAACATGCATCTGCTTTAATAGTATAAAATTGTTATGTTTAAAAGAAAAACCTATCTAATATTTTGACCGAAAGACACTATAGAAAAGTACATATCTTGAGAGAAAAGGTACACTTTCACTTTTTCTTATAGAAGTTAGTATATCGACTTAATCGTTTTATAACACCCCCTCCCCCTAACACTTTTCTAATTTAGGGAGATTGTTAGATTGACTTAATCGTTTTATAAATTTTTTTATTTCCAACAGGTTGAAGCGATGATGATTATTTAAACATATTTCTTAATGATTAGATGATTATTTAAACATCATTAAGGCCTTTGTAACAAAGGATCCATAATAGTTTGTTTGGTCCTATCTTATTATTTGTTTCCATATTAATTGATGAAAAATTATTTTCCTACGAAAGAGGAGGGAATATTTTGATATATTTCTTTTTCCAAAAAACCAAAAAACAACGATTTGATTGTATTTATTATGGTCAAATTTTTTTATTTTAAAAATTTAAAAAGTTAGTGGCATTTCATTGTAAAAAATTAGAAAACTAATGGCAGAATCCTAATAGGGATTCTGCTTTAATAGTATAGATTATTTCGCTATATATATGTATATTCAAATTATCTCATAGGTAAATTTGTATTATAATTTAATACTTTTTAATTTTCTTATATTCTATACATGTTTTACGAGTCTCCGAACAGAACAACGACCTAGTATATTTTGACAAACTGTTTTGTTAATAGCAATCTTACTTAGAAATTAGAATCGACCCGAAGGTATTACGTATGTTAATAAATCTAAAGCACCACGTGCATTTTCTTATCTGTGGGTTAATATATCATACTTACATGAACCAAAGAATATTCATAGCATATAAGAATAGTGACCAAGTCTCTCTATCCGATTGTGTTTAATTTCGTCTATGAAAATTGCGTGATTCATAGGTATTTCTAGAATGATAGTGATATATATAGTCAAAAACATTTATTGATGTTTTTCCCAATCTAATTTGAATTTCTATGAAGCAGTGATATGAAACTCTAGCGACAATAATTTGTACTTTTCCAATGCGTAATATAAGTGCAACTAGTTTTCGAATTGGAAATATCATTGTGATTTTATATAAAGTCATGCAAATATACGCATATACTATATAACGTGGCTTGAATCACTATGTTTATTGTTATAAAATAATATATTTTGGAGAATTAAATATTTTCGAATTTCCTATTTTCAGTTGCATCCAAGTTTGAGATTTTTATATAAAGGTAGTTTTTTGGTAAGAATATTAAGATTACTACCATGTAATTATATGTGCCATATAAAGGTAGTTTTTTTTTTTTAGAAAGCACAAACTCAAGCCATATAAAGGTAGTTTGTTTCATTATTCGCACAATTAATAATTATTCACATAATTAATAGAAAGATAAATATACACCAATAAGCATTCACCTCATTTTTTCATATTTGTTTATTCCTACGTCAAGAATTCATCTTAGAGTTCATTCGCGAATATGTACACTCGACCAATCAGATAGAAAAACTTAGGCAAAAGCTACTTGGTATATTTTTTTGACATTTGACAACCACTTTTGTTGCAAGTACTTGATAATTAGCACATATTTACACACACACACATATATATATATATATATATATATATATATATATTATAATATATATATATATATATATATATAACTTATCTTTTTTTTTCTGAGTTCTTTTTTTTTTGACAAACTTATCTATAGATATAGGTTTACATAAAGTGTAGTCATATACGTTATGCGTACTGAAAACAACTGTTTATTAAAAATATACAAACACTCGAATGTAAGACTTATAATATAACATACCGTTGTTCCATTAATTTATGAGAAAGGCATGTGTAACTCATGTATTAGAAAGAAATTTATCAATATGCATTAATCAACAATTGTCAACAATTCTTTTCTATATCGGATAATTAACAAAACATAAAATAAAATGATGATCAATTCTCACTAGACATATATTTTCAATAGAAATATAAAGAATAAAGACGAAAGTTTCTGAGCAAAAAATATAAAGAAGAAAGTCTACACAAGAAATTGTATGAAGCATACTTTTTTGTAAAAAGATAGTCGAGATTAATCAAGAGGAAGACTAAGACATGGTGATTGATTGCATAACGAAGTAAAACAAGTATTGATGTATTAATCGTTGCGGGTAACTGAAGCTAGCGAGATAATAATAGCAACCTTTCAACGTCCAACACTAAAACTTCGTTAATTACATACTCCCTCTGTTTCATATTAAATATCGTTGTAGAGATTTTTTTTTCGTTACAAAATAAGTGTCGTTTTAGCATTTCAATGCAAAATTTATTGTTTTTATTCTGCATTTTGTTTTTCTATTGGTTAAGATGTATGGGTAATGATGTTTTTGTATGGAAAATATGCAAAATTTAATGATTTCTTAATTCGTGTGCACAACTCTAAAATGACACTTATTCAGAAACAGAGGGAGTATAATTTATCACAAAGTTGCAAACAACCATGATGTTTTCAAATCTAGTTTGGAAAAAGAAAAAGAGTATACAAACTCGAAGTGGAAGAGTAATGAGAGGAAATCAATTGTTAAAGACATAACTAAAGGAGAGCAATTAGAGCCACAAACTCCACTTTTTCAACTTACGCTGCAAGGCACAAGTCATAATTAGGTTACTCATATCCACATTGCTTGACCACAAAGTTTGATTTGTTTTCCTTTTCTATAACAATTTCAAATGGTGCGATGTTACTAATTAACTTTAAACGTAAAAGGTATAATGATCTACACAGTTCACTTAAAAGTTTTTCTTTTTGTTCAAACAAACAAAAAGCAGGATATTGATAACCTTTTATTCGCATGCCAAATTAATAAGCGGTTTTTTTAAAGGATGCGTTTTTCTTTATCATTATCAATGAACACATCTACTTAATTTTTGACAGAAACATTTTTTATTTGACATAAAATGAAATACTTTGCACTAGGTGGATACATGTTAATAACAGAATTAAATGGGTGGTTCACCCAATTCTTTGTCATATATACACATACGTGAACAACTCGTGTTAATCATTTGGATTTGGATTTGGATTTGGATTAATAAATCATATTAGAATTCTATTGCAATATATAATCTAAACTATTAATCGGATGGTCAAAGAGAAAGCCGGCTAATTCTTTTATGTATTATAAACAAGCCGACATAAATTTTGCTATAGTGTAAAAGATCAAAGTCAATGCAGTTAATAAATATTTTGTATCCATATATTCAAATAAAATAAATCAACACGTCTAGTCCCCATACATGCTTTGAACAAGCCTAAACTAATCCAAATAGTTATAGGCTGTGGACACTAAGGCCTAGTGGACACATAAACATATCTAGTAACAATGATTAAGATGTTGGGTTATTAATGGGCCTTAGTACTCTAATAATGGGCCTTTAGAGAAATATCACGAGGCACACACACTTGGTGTAAATATCAACGAATCTGGAAAACTCACCGAACCAAAAACCCTAAGCAGAGATCGAAGCTAAGAAGAACACACAGAAGAGAAGCGTTTTGTTTCCTCCTCTCCCACTCTCCGTTCCATCACTCATGGCTGTATGTTTCGCTAATTTAAGCTTCGATTTCTATTTTCCTTACTTGGCTGAGCTTAAAGGTTGTAACTTTACTAGTTCAAAGTAGCATTAGGGCTTGCAAAAAAAAGCTGATAACTTTAGTGTTTCTGAGCTCTGGTTTTGCGAACCCATGATTGTTTGGTGTTGTTTTAGTAAGATTTAGGGTTTTATCATATGATTTTTATGAATTTGTAATTTGTTTTTTTGCAGACCATACCAGTAAACCCGAAGCCGTTCTTGAACAATTTGACCGGAAAGACGGTTATTGTTAAGCTCAAATGGGGAATGGAATACAAAGGTATTATCTTTTTTTCCCTTACCATTATGAGTGATGATATGATTGATAACCAAAAGCTTTGTGTCTTTTAATGTTTTCTTACATGAGTCTTTATCTCTACTTTTACAGGTTTCCTCGCCTCTGTTGACTCCTACATGAACTTGCAGGTACTTTCCTTTACCGTTTTTATGTTCTGTTCGAGAATTCTAAAGTAGGATGAAGTTTTGGAACAAAGATTGATGTTGTAATGTTATACAGATAGGTCTATCATTCTTTTCAGTTTAGTCATTTGAGTTCGGCTATACTGTTTTTTTCTTGCAGCTTGGGAACACTGAAGAATACATTGATGGACAGTTGACAGGGAACCTTGGAGAGATCTTGATCAGGTAAATCTATATCCTCATCTGTCTCACTTCATTCTCAATGTTACCACTTCTTTATTATTGTTTCCTATATTAGTAAATCTGTTTTATGTTTTCAACATAGTTGGAAGTGTCATTAGTTGATTAGACTTAAGAATTGGACTTGGCTGTTAACTTTTTTGGATCTCTTTGGTTTTAATTTACTTGGCTTTGTTGTTCAAACAGATGCAACAACGTTTTGTATGTCCGAGGTGTGCCAGAAGATGAAGAACTCGGAGACGCTGAACAAGACTAGCCTGTGCCGGTTGGATGGACTTTTGTATTCTATGAGCATCTTAACTCAACTTGTGAGATTTCAGCTTTTTTTGGCTGTTGTTGAATCTTTTGATACCCTTGAAACTAAAGAAATCCCCACAAGCCGTTTAGATTTGTTATAAACCAAACTCCTCAAACCAGATATGAGTAAATATACTGTCCACCGAGAAACGAATGACCCATTTCGCTTAGTGTAATAAAACCGACGTGCTAGTCGTGACTAGAAAGAAATTGTGATCTTTGACGAAAGTCCTATAATTTAATTGTAAGGCAAACTTTATTCTACTGAAATAGTGGTTGTCTGAAAATCACATGGTTGTTGCATTGTAATGCAGTTTCTTTTTTCCTTTAAAATGCATCAAGTATATATTTCTAAATAGGGGAAATTCCTTAAAAATACACAGACTGAATTTCTTTGCTGAAAAAATACACGAACTTTTTTGGCTTCCCAAAAAACACACAAACTAATTTTGATTGTCCATAAAATACACGAACTTTTGAATTTTGAAGGTTTCACACCTCGATTTTAATGGTGTAAACAGTGACTAACAGAATAGTAAGACGCCGTTAGACGCCGTTAGCTCTGATTAAAAAGTTCATGTATTTTATGGACAACCAAAATTAGTTCGTGTATTTTTCGGGAAGCCTAAAAAGTTCGTGTATTTTTTCAGCAAAGGAAATTTAGTATATGTATTTTTAAGGAATTTTCAAATGGAGTTTGGATATTTCATATACTATTCAAAGGCTAAATATCTAGACCCAATACATATCCAAAATTTTATATTTGTAAATTTTTGGTTTGGTTTTGGACCAAATATTTTCGATCTGAAAAATCCAGATCCGAAAAAAACCGGCCCAAACCCGACCCAAAGACACTGAAAAAAACACATTCTCTATCACATGATACAGGTCCGAAATTTTATATTTGTAAACTTTCGGTTTGATTTTAGACCGAATATTTCCAGGTCAGTTCTGATTCAAGTTTTTGAATCCGGCTAGACATTTTAGCCGGATTCAAAAACTTGAATCGGAACTGACCCAAAAATATTCTGTCCAAAACCAAACCAAAAGTTTACAAATATTTGTTGAATCCAATTTAGTCGAAATCTATCATATATATCTAAAAATTCACAAACAACTCTAAATTTTACATTGAAAGTTTCATATTAATTAAAAATGTTTCTGTTACAAAAACAAAACTAAAAAATATTGCAAAAATAATAACAAAATTGTTAGCAGAAAGATCTTGTCGGATTGAATCTATTCGTGTCGATTTTATTAGGCTCAGGTCTATTCGGATCAGTTCTTTTTGGTTTCAATTTTTTCAAGTAAAAAAGTTTTGGACTCAACAAATATTTGTAAACTTTCGGTTTGGTTTTGGACCGAATATTTTCGGGTCAGTTCCAATCCAAGTTTTTGAATCCGCCTAAAATGTCAAGATTAGGTCTAGATATTTTAGCCAGATTCAAAAACTTGGATCGAAACTGATCCGAAAATATTCGGTCCAAAACTAAACCGAAAGTTTACAAATATAAAATTTTGGATCTGTATTGGGTCCAGATATTTAGCATCTGAATAGGATATGAAATATCCAAACTCCATTTGAAAATTCCTTAAAAATACACATACTAAATTTCCTTTGCTGAAAAAATACACTAACTTTTTAGGCTTCCCAAAAAATACACGAACTAATTTTGGTTGTCTATAAAATACATGAACTTTTTAATTAGAGTTAACGTCATCTAACGGCGTCTAACTATTATGTTAGTCACTGTTTACATCGTTAAAATCAATGTGTGAAACCTCCAAAATTCAAAAGTTTGTGTATTTTATAGACAACCAAAATTAGTTTGTGTATTTTTCGGAAAGCCTAAAAAATTCGTGTATTTTTTCAGCAAAGAAAATTTAGTCTGTGTATTTTTAAGGAATTTTCCCTTCTAAATATATACCAATATAAATTTCTTCAATAACCCATCAAGGCGGAGAGAATTGTGTGACAAATCAGATAATCCAACGCATTAATTGCCTCTTACTTACAACCCACCTATTCCATTACTTGGTGACACATGCTTCTGATCACTCTGTTCTGGTATAAAAGTGTAACCAGATTTTTCTAAAACCTCATCCTAAATCATTTCATATATATCTCAATCAAAATGAAAATCCAATTCGTTCTCCTATTTATCTCTCTGGGTACAAGTCTAAGTGTCCGAAAGACTCTGGTCACCGGTACATAGGCTTTATCACCATCAACTACAAAGCCAAAAGCGCAATCCATCTTCCGCTGAAGCACCTTAGCACGCAAAACTACTTTGACCACAAAATCTTTGCCCCTCACCTCCAGTCTCCAGATAACTACAAAGGTCTGGCGTTTGTAGCAGTGGTATATTTTGGTTCACCTACTGTGAGCTAATATCTTCACGTGGACACGGGGACACGTTGACGTGGACTAATTGCTTCCCTTGCTCCAACTGCGTCTGGCAACACATGTATCCAAGGTATTTCCCTGAAGATTCGTCAACATACTATCTTACTGGATATTGTGAATCAAATGTCGCGAATCCAAGGTTTACATATAATTATCAGAGTAGAAAATGCAAATACGCACAATCATATGCAGATAAGAGTATCATATGATTGTACATATATGCATTTTATAGTCTGACGACTATAGGTAAACTTTGAATTCGCGCCAGGTGGTGTTGATTCACAGTATCCGGCAAGATGGTACGTAGATGAATCTTGAGGGAGATACCTCGGTTACATAAATTCTCAGACGCAGTTGGAGCAAGGAAAACAATTGATCCGAGTTAACGTGCTCCCCGTGTCCACATGCAAATATTGTGGTACAGTAGGTGAGCCAAAGTGTATCACTGCCACGAAAGCGAGACCTCTGTGCTTAGACTGGAGGTGAGGGGCAAAGGTTTTGGGGCGGTCAAAGTAACTTTGCGTGCTAAAATGCTTCAGCGGAAGGTGGATAGAGGTTTTTGGCTTTGCAGTTGAAAGTGATTGATGAGTTGGTAATTAGTCAAGTACCGAACCAGCAATCAAACCGTACCAAGAAATCTAATCCAACGTTCCAATGTAACGGCTTGAACCATTATTATCTTTATTTTGTTATTGTTGCATATATTAGTTATGGTCTCGTGTTCATGTCTCCTTTCAAGGAGAGAGTAAGCCACGATGCCCATGTTTCTCTTTACGTAATTTGCTTTTGTAACAGTTGGAACTTATGGTTCTAGTTTCTTTATTTAAATGAGAAAAGCCAAAGAAAAGAGGCGGAGAGAAAATTGAAGTAACTTGTGTTGTGTTTTATTTAGTTTCTTCTCGATTTCCTTCTTTTTATCCTATTTTCACATGATTTTAGAGTATAGCCTGAAATTTTAGACCTTTTAAAATTATTCCTTTTTATAACAATTAGGCAAATTATCTCTAAAGGTTTCTTCTACAAATTAATGAATGGAATGATAAATTCTTTAAGATACATTTGTGCAATAGATGTTTGAAGGGGCTACAAAATCACTTTTACAGAAATTATGATGTTCTAAAGATTCTTCCCAAGAAAAAATTATACTTATAAGTTGGTTTTTAGTGGATTTTTCTGGTTTCATTTCTTTGGAAATGAAGAATTTCAATAAATAAGTATCTTCAAATCATTTAGGTGAATTCTCACTTGCTAAAGTCTTCAAAGAAATACGATGACTGATTTGGTGTTTTCTGAATATGTAACTTATTGGTCTTAACTCCTCTTCTTTGCAGTAGCACTATTGTGAAGGACTGAAGGTGACATAGCTATGAGATTTAGTGAAGGAATTAAGCAGAGGAGGAGATGAAGTGGAGCAAAAGTGTGCCCCCAGGAACATCAATATGACAACATCATCATTCTTTAAAGGAAATTTGCATATACATGGGATCTCATGTAAGAAACAATAATCACCTAAAAATAAAATATATTATTCTATACCATTATATATATACTAAGCACGCCATAAAATGTTTTTAATAATATGTGATAATTGTTCAGTACACCAATTATTGTGTTAGAACTACTATTTAAATGTTATGTTTCAGAGTTTTTCTCTTTTTGGACATTTTTTCCAAATCATTTCAATCATCTACAAATCAATTTTTAAAGATTATTCTTTAGTTTTAAAAATTTAATATAGATAAATATCATAATTTTATAGAAGTATTCATTTTTGGCTCTGTAAACCTTTTTAATTATTGTATTCATGAATTAGTTTTCTTACAAAATAACTAAAACCTATGTACAAACAACCAACGCTTCAGGTAACCAAACAGGAGATACTGAATCAATATTTTTTTTTTAAATGGAAACAGTTATTTCTAAAAAGAATGTATGCTTGTTATTATAATTTTCTGTTACAACTTGCTCATTTTATCTAATTTGATGGTTCTTGGTCAATATATACAGAAATGATTTTAGTATGAAATATATTCATTGAACAGTGTGAGGAAGCGAGTGTAGCAAATAAGAATTAACGGTTACAAATTTTTTTGGTTCATTTCCTGGAAGTTAACAACTACATAATCTTAGGAAGCTCAAAAAGAAAACCCACTAAAATGTTTAAATATAATCTTGAGATTACGTAAATTTTCATTTTCTCTCTCGCAGGTTATCATCATCATATACAATGAAAGGATCTCTCCTTACACAATATAATTAAAAATAGGTCATTAAATAACATAATTGATATGAGTCAACGCAATTATAATTGGATTTATAATCCACTAAAATAAATAATCAAAACCAAAATAAAAGCTATTCGATACCAACGGTACTTTCCTTTCATGGAAATGTTCCAATAATGCAAACTTCCCAATAATAATAATAAATAGTCTTGAAAATGATTTTGAGGGGAAGAAAAAAACAAAAAAAAAAGAACGCAGACGCACATCTCTATCTCTCTAATGCCACAACTTCATACAGAATCCAGACTTGACAACCGCAGACGCACCACCTCCAACCGCAGAACAACGCTTAGCCAAAACGTGGTCGTTGAAAGTATGAACGAGCTGCTCAGCTAAATCCATAGGATCATCATTAAACGTATCAATGAATATCTTCACAACTCTAACCTCTTGTGGCGTCGCTCTTAAACCGTACCAAGTCAGAAACTTCTGTCTGAACTCTTTCTCGATGTGTCCTAAAGACTCGAGCTGTCTTATGACACTCACGCAGTGCTTAAAACCACTCTCTGATCCCCCGTTTGCCGAGTGATGATCACCGTTTTCTTTAACCGGTTTACCGTTTCTCGCTTGACGGTTTTTGGTTTGGTCTGACCTGAAGGGAGTGATGGGCAAACTAGCATCTGAACTGTTCCGGTTACTGACAAGATTGGTCGTAGTAACCGGGACTGGAGCTTCTTCCTCATCCAACAACACACTCCCTTCAACGTTCTTCTCAGTCTCCTCCACAACGCTAGAGTCTTCTTGTTTGTTGTTGTTCTGTAAGAGATTCTGAGGAGCAATGTAAGCGTTGTTGGACTCGGCTTCAACAGAGGAAGGGTTAGAAGACAAGGTGCTGCAGTTTGTGAGAGGGCTCTCGCTTCTCTCGACCACTTCTTCAGGGCTGCCACGAGTCAAAACATTGATCTCATCGACTCCCACTTCTCTCGTTCCGCTATAGGACACAACTTTGAAGCAGTACTCAGACGCTGGAGCTAGTCCAGAGACGACGAACCTTGCGTTTGGAGTAAACAATGTGCAAGTAGACTTCTCCTGGTACTCTTTGTCACTGACCTTACGATGCCATATGCTGTAATGAACGATGTTTGCAGGCGAGGTGACTTCGTTGGAAGCTAGAATCACAGTGAGTGAAGTGGCGTTAACGTCCTCGAATCTGATCTTGGCTGGTGCTGTGGTTGCTGTATCTGCAGATACCTCAGGAGGTGGAGTTTCAAGTGGCTGAAGAGATTCAAGAGCAGAGGAGCAAAGCTTCTGCACATCAGGTCCAGATTGTAGTCTGTTGACAATACCTCTACCCATTTTCATAGGGAGACCAGAGAGAGGACCACCCACATCAGCTTCAAGACTCTTCACAGCTTCATCCACAACCTCGCAAACGTCTGGGAACTTAGTATATCCCTTCACAAGTCTCTGGACTAGTAAAAGACGGTAGCAAAGAACGTCTACCCTTCTTGTTTCTTTAGCAATCGTCAGTTGCTTCTTCCAACACTCAAGCAAGCTGTTTGGTTTACCACAAGAGACGCAGTAGAAGCAGCAGCACTCTTCACCTTCTTTATCTTTTGCAAGACCAGACTTTTCACTCTTGAAAGCACATTCGAGATGACAAGAGAATCCGCAAGAATCACCTTCAAAGGGAGGGTCAGAGCTGCATGTTAACCAGAGACTAGGATCTTTGTTATCATCATACTTGAGACAAATGCAGCAGGAACACCTTCTGCAAAAGGAGTCTTCTTGTCTCAACATGGCCCTGCAAGCCAGATTGTTGCAGTAGTGGATAGCATTGTTGCAGCTCACTGAGGGATTGTTGATCGTTGGAACCACATAACGAGTAGGGTTATCAACCTTCCTTGGTCTCTTTGAGTTTCTCTGAAGAGGCAAAGAATCAGAAGAACCTCCTCTCTTGTTACCATCATGCTCTCCAGAGTTTTTCTTGGATATAGTTTTTAGAAGAGTCTCTATGAGCTTGACTTTGGTCAAGCCAGTGTACTTTCTTTCTTTGCCCATTTCCGCGCAAAGGATCTGTAGAATGTCTTTGCGGCTCCATGCTTGCAGCACTTCAGTAGCTAGAAGTGGTTGCGTTGATAGTTCATAAACAAGATGTATCTTCTCTTCAACACTCATTCCAACGCTTTTAGATGAGTCACCTGCAGCTCCTGTATATGGAAGAAGAAGAATAAGAAGAAGAAGAAAAGGGTGTGAACATCACAAGTTTTGACTTAGAACAATGCCATAACAAGAAACACAAAAATCATGCAAAGCAGGAATCTGCCTTGAAAGCTTGTTTCTGACTTTGATCTTACACAAATGCTGATACTTTATGCAAACAAGATGCCAAAGCAAAGATCATGTCCTTTAGAATACAATCCTAAAAAATGGACCAAGATCTCAAAAACAAAGAAGGATGAGCTGCCATCAAAGAATAAGAGAACCAAAAAGGATGATTCTTTCTAGGTCTAAGAACCCACATTCATCATAGAACAAGAGAATCAAAAAGATGACATATAATGGAATCTTATTCTATATCAGAACGAAAGCCTTTGACCTACTATTAAACTAAAAAAATAAAAATAATTCATCAACCAATGATAGTGGAAACAAACCAAAACACAGAATATGGAGTTAGAACCGACCACAACAAAAGAAAAGTTGAAGACACACCATCACAATCACCAAAGAGAAAACATATTAGATCTTAGTGAATGCTACAGTAATATTCAAGGGAGAAAACAAATAAAAAGTCTCCAACTTTCATTGTTAAAATAGAAAAAAACAAATTTGAACAAACCAAATAAGCATCCAAAGCTTCATAATTTGAACATTTTACATAGGGAACAACAAAGAGAGACACAGATATCGATAAATCTTAAGCAACCCAATGAAACCAAAAAGTTATAAACATTACATACCATCAACAGAAGAATCCATAGAGACAAGAAGAACGTTAAGACAAGTGATCAAACCCACATTACCATAAGAAACCTGCCATGTCCAAGAACATAAAGTTAGAGAAACCAAACAGAGAGATCGGTGAAAAAGACAAGTAAGATGGGTTTACCAAACAAGAGAAGCTATACGTCGAGCAAACAAACGTTTTGTTTTCTACTCTCCCTCTTCGGAAGAAACAGAGAAGAGAGAGAGAGAGAGAGAGACGATGTGTCCTGAGCAAAGGAAGAGAGAAGATGAGGGAACTGTGGGAGGAAGAAGAAGAGAGAGAGAGAGAGAGAGAGAGAGAGAGAGAGAGAGAGAGAGAGGTCTATAGAGAGATGAGGAGATTGAAGTTTATTGGTGGGACCCAAGAAAGGGTTAACATACAATTTTTATTTATTTTAAACCCTTTTTATTCACGTTACTTCTGTGGTTTCGTTTTGGGGTAAAGTTCTTTACTTTTATTTTGACCATATTGTATCTTGACAAATGGTTATCACCAACTCCTTCAATCTATAGCTAAATATTCAAACTTATACATTCAGTTCTACCTAAATTTAAATTGAATACTAAATATGAATACAGTGACCTATTTACGGATAATTTATAGCTAAAAACCACACAAAACCACTTCTAAAATATGTAGATCCACCGAAAACTATGTAAATCTATACTATTAAAGCAGGATCTTATTGGTTTTTTTACTAAAAATACCTTTTCATTTACTAATATTGCATATTTCATTAAGGGCAATCAAGTAATTAATAACACATCTATATTGGGCCATTTTTTGGATCCAGCCCACTTCCCACATCAGATCTCTCTTGGGCTATTTGGGCCGACTAAAAAATCAAATCCAATTTTTATTTTTTTCTTCAAATTCAAATAATTTATTTTCAATCATTCTTAATATTTTGTGTTGTGAACAAAAAATAATCACATAATTATTATGTTTTTTCTTTTTTTAATATAATTTAAGCATTCATAAAAAAAAATTTGATTTTTTCATTGAAAAGTATAAATCTTTACTAAAAGTATATAACTTTTTATTTAAAAAATTAGCCACATAGTGAAATTAATTTTATCAGAGTTATACCAACTTAATTCATTAAAAATAAAGTTCAATTTTTTTAACATAAATACTCATTAGATCTGGACGTTCGAGTACGGATCGGTTTTTTCGGGTATCGGGTTTTTAGAGTTTTGAAATTAAACCATATTCGGGTATTATAAAATTTCAGGTCGGGTTCGAGTCGGGTATTTCTGGATCCGGGTGGGTTCGGTTCTCATGCATAAGAACCTGAAAAATAACCAAATAACCAAAGTATCTAAAACAGATTCGGTTATTTGTACTCAAAGTAACCAAAGTATCCGATTAGGTTCAAATTTTTGTATCCAAATTACTCAAAAGTAACCAAAAGTAACCAAAATATTCATTCTATACAGTTTTTTGGATAAACTTTTATCCAAATTATCATATTTTATCCAAAAATGCTCAACAGTACCGAAAATAACTACTATAGTTAACTTATAATATTAATTTAAAATATTAAAATAATTATAAATATAATTAATAAAATCTATTTTTAGATATATATTCACATTTTGGATATCTTCGGGTACTCATTCAGTTCTCGGTTCGGGTCGGATTCGGGACCGGTTCTTTGGATATAGCAATTTAGAACTCATTCGGATATTTACCCCGAGTCTGATTGGTTCGGGACCCTGATAAAAAAGTTTAAGTCTTTTATAAAAAAACAAATATATGAAAATATGACATTTACTAAATATTTGTCAATTTAAAAAAAATAAAGGAAATAAATCCACGCTTTGAAAGCGCGGATCAAAATCTAGTACATTTTATAACAAAACAACATAACTTAGCTGTTTAGAAAATAATCCCCATGTTGTATATTTTACCAAATATTAGAACAATTGTAAATTTTGTATGTAAATGTAGTTACATATACAGAAAAAAATTCAGTATGTATTTTGAAAACAGAAATTTGTTCCTAAATAAAAATTTATAGATAACCACACAAGAATTGTCTAATGTAGGTCAGTTTTGAGAAGCTAAATTATTCGAATTTGAAATAATTTTACGACACTTAATCTATGTAACCATGCAAATATGAGAGGCATAATTTATACTTCATCTGGATAACTAGAAATTTTTTTTATTTGTGAACTGTATTTTCTTTTAAGAGATTAGTATGTGTTCTTCTATAAATAGAGGATACTCTAAAGTAATCAAAAACAACTCATTTTCTAAAATCATTTTTGGTGAAAGGTCTATTCCAAAAATTTAAGAAATGGAAGAGTATTCTTACTTGTCAATCATGACAAAATCATACAAATGCCATGGAGTTTTTTCCTTGTATAAATAGTTTTTGACTCATATTCCATGAATAATTATGTGACACTTATCCTATCTTAATTTTGTTTTATATTAAACACTATGACACATGTTAGATTATCATTGGCATCTCCCATGTATTCTATACGTGTGCGTGTTATGGGAATAGTGGCTAACTGGCTATCATCATAAACTGAGAAGACTTGGTTTTGAAAGGGAGAACGACATGTCCCTAACAATGTACAATGGCAACAGCTATGGTAAATAATGAAATACTAGAGTTTTGACCCGCACGTCCGTGCGGGTATTCTTTTTATTTTTATATATTGATCAGTATTTTTTATATGATAATACATATTTTTAGACATTAACCTAAGACATATATTTTCATAATATGACATTTGTATACACAATACTATTTTTGTTTATATGCTTTCAAGCTAGGAGTAAGGTATATTTCTATTGTTTGGTGGATGGAGGGTGTAAGTTTTTAACGAAATCTTAAAAAAAAAATAGATATCAAACTTGATTTACAAAATTTTAAAGAGAATATATGTGTTATATATAAATTTAATAACTATTCATATTTTTCTCTAATTAATTATGTTTGGTTAGTTAATATAATAGATATGAAACTTGATTTACACGTTATATACTGAGAATATACTAATTTAGAATAAGAAATTTTCCATTCCTTTAATTTTGATTATATAACCAAATTTGATTTGTTAAGATAAGAGATTTTGATTTGTTACTATAAAGTAGCATACGATTAGGATGTTATTTAAACAGGAATATTTTTATATGGATATCAAATGTGATTTACACTTTTTATAAACAGAAAAAATCTATTTTTATTTATATAGAAATATCACGTTTGAATAGATTACATTTGTAATCTCTACTATCTGATATGACATTTGATTTAGTGGTGGTATACACATATTAAAGGTATTCTCATATAAAAGGTATTTAAATGGTCGAGAGTTCCATGTTAGTTTATTTTAAATTAGTATATAATCGTATGAATACATCATATATGATTTTGCAAAGGAAAATTTTCACCGAGTACGATAAGATATAATTGTGATGAATCTTAGTTGACTAAATTGATGATAATTTTAAGTTAAATAATTCAGTTGACCAAACAATTGAATTGCGATGGTTTGTTTAAGTTGTTAATGAGGGTGTACGCATAATGTTTGGTTAGCTATTTAAATTCAATTGGTTTGATTTAAGTGTTAAATATGGTTTAGTTTAGTGGCATAGATTTGTAATATTTGAGAAAAAATAAGGGTTAATTTCAATTTGTACTTCAATTTTAATAGATTAGATAGTATCAATATATCATTAGCATTTATTTATTGGATCACAAGTGGTCTAGACTCTAGAGAATGATAAACAATTTGGATTCTTTTGGGTGTACCGTGTACCATTACCATATCATACTTAGCGTTTCGTAAATATTTAATTAGTCTTCGAGAACGCATCTATCTTATTAAAGTAGAAATACTTTAAGCTTTTGTTTGGAAACATAGATAATAGTAAAAAAAATATAATATTGTTTGGATAAATAGATAGTAGTATATTAAGAAAAATAATAATGAGCTTAATTTGAATCATAGATTATTATGGCCCAAAGTACAATTAACATTATTTTTGGGTTTTATATGATTGTTATAAATTTGTTAAAGAAAATTATAAAATTATTTATAGTTTCTTTTGAAGGGATTTTTGAATAAATAAAGAACAAAATGTAATTTATTTATATAAATATATATTTTGTATGATATTTTCTGTTTTCATATATTTTAAACACTTTTCACAAAATTTCTTGATATATAATTTAAAAAATACAGTATAACTATATAAGTGATTCACCTCATGAGTTATTATGTGTATTTAAGAGTGAAACACCATTGTTAAGTAAAAGAATTATTAAATTACAAAAGTATAAATATTTGTAAAATTCTTACTACTGTGTTTACGGGTTACAAACGCCTTTATAACACAATACAGAGCTGAAATACATAGTTTAAACAATAAACAAAAGTAGTAAAACTGAAATCGTTAAATGTTAGTTTTTTAAGTTTGTAAATACTGTAAATTCATCATAATTATTTATCAAAAAAATATATACATATTTATTCCTAAAATTTTGGAAGATTTTGCGTGGGAATCTTCTCATTTAAACCAAAGTCCAACACTTAATCTCCACGAAAATAGAATAGAGATTCGTTGAACACTTCAAGGTTGTTGCTTTTGGTGGTACAATTACGAAATAAAAAGTTTAAATAATAAACAATAAGCAATACAATTTCGTTCAACCAATTTAAAGTCTTGAAATGTTTATATATATCATAAAAACAAAAACCAGCTCAATATCAATGTGGATGCGCGAATCAGTTTCTAATATTATTTACCACAATAAACTAAAGTAGTAAAAATTGTACCCATTAACTTTTTGGTTTTCAAAATTTTATATATATCATAAAAATTGGACGGGTTAAGATCTAGTTTAACTTATAATAAACGACTAACCGTTAATATAAGTAATGTTTTAGTCTTTCGCGAAAATGAAAAGATACCTGATCTATTTTCTTGGTTTCTTGTCTTGTGAATGCACGCCTGGCATAGTCGCAGACTTATATAATATATGATTAACAGGTTTTGGATTTGTATGTCCATACATTCTTCAAGTGTTGTATTAAATCATGTAATCTTTTATTAAAAAAAGTATGCGAGTAAACCCTTTTCAACGCAAATGAAACTTATGACTTCCAAAACTCATATATTTTCATTGACAATTATGAGTTTGAAATTACATCAAATAAAATTACATCAAATAAAATAGACTATTTAAATATAACAGTCTCTCCATCGTTATTAATGGTAGAAAAACAGTTGACTGCTTAATACGAGAGGAAAACAAGAAACAAAGAACTGTCTAGAAATTTTGCCCAAAAAAAAAAAAAGTGAACTGTCTAGAAACTGTAATTGTTCGATTTATTGGTACTAAAAGTCTAAAATGTAACTGCGTACTTGTATTCGTCATATATACAAGTATTATCTTGGCTCATCTATTACAATAAAGGCAATAACACATGAAACAATCAATTACATTTATTAATCGAGCGCCTAAGAGCATCATTATCCCTAAATTGCTTAGGTTGAGGTGCTTAGAAAAAAATACAATGTGATGCTTTTTTTTTCTCTTGTACAGTGTAAGCAACATCACTTTTAGTGCTTAATTAAGCACTTATGCTTCTTCTTCATCTTCTCTTTCCTCTTTTTTATTAATAAAAAATGGCTAAGCAATCCCTAAATATCTTGGGATAATCATGCTCTAAGCGAGAGTACCTATTAATGAAGTAGTATATGCTCGGCTTGCACAGTCGTGAGTTGAAAGTTTGAAACAGCCGTTTTCGCCTAATTTAAATCCAAAACATTATGTAGTTATAAAAAACATACGATCGAAATAAGTCTAAACTTTTACTACAGTTAATTTAATACTTATGAATGTATGTTCAGTACAACATTACGAGCTGGATTTCACAAGTTAAAGATCATATATGTGCGAGAAAATGGTTAGACTAATGGTGGAAGAATCAAATACTATGGATTGGCAAGTGGCAGCAAAACATATAAAGGAAAAACATTAAAGTATGACAATTTTAATGTCATCAGCCCATGTGGTCCCTAATAAGGGTTTGCTTGTGAGTTGTGACTGCTTTACCACAAAAATCATAAATCATCGCATGGGGTAAGTACGAAAAGAGAGCTAGAAATATCATTTACGTTTCATACTAATATTTAGTCTTTGAGCAAGCTATAATATTTTTATTATTTTTAAACTGAACAAGATATAATATTATGTTGAAAAATAGTTTTCATCGTATGTAACATCAAATGAAGCATAGTATTCTATTACACTAGAGGGATATCTGGTTCTATATGTATCAAAAGACAGAACACGAATCCGAGCCGGCTTTATTAAGTTTAGATCAGACTGGTTTTTATATAATTATTAGTCTCAAGAACATCTCTGGTTGAGCCTATTTACGATCAGCATGACCTTGTTAATTTTAAAGAGTTGGAACAAGACAATTCAATTTTACACAACATCATACTTGATAAGTGATAACATACATCTAAATTTATTATTAAATCTTCTCGCATAGGTCCTGCAAAGGTAAGGGGCAGATTGATATATATTATATATGATTTTGAGTTTTTTTTATCTCACTACGTACTATCATCATTTTTTGAACGAACATATCATTATATTAAAATAGGAAACGTAGTGAATATAGCCTAGTGGGTTTATTATATCAGGCTAGTGGTTTCGTCATACCAAAGTCGGAGGTGTGAAATTGTTTTGATTGAATATACAATCATCATAGATTTCATAAGTGGCGTGTGTTTTGGCATAACACACACTTAATAGTTTACTTACGTCGGTAGAAACTTGAAAGGCGGAAGTTTGTTCTTTTTTTCTCTTTTGATTGTTTTGAAGAAGAGTGTATAAAATATGCTTACACCAAATTCTTCAGCTTAATAATTAAAACTTTATCACAAAAGGGGCACAGACTTGTAAATGGGTACATATATGGTCCATCCGATCAACATAATCATGCACTTTGTAGCGCTTTTATGGCAATTTAAAGAAATCGCACCAACCGAAACATGCCACATTACTAATAAATGCATATAATAAATTAAAATTAAAGAAAGTCAGATTTCTATAGCAAACTGTCGTGAATTCTCAGTGATCTTTAGTTTATTGCTTTCTCGGCAACAAATCGACACATAACATAACACAAAGTTACAGAAAAGGAAGGTCGCAAAGAAGATTATCTATGTGCGGAAAGGGCAGATGATCATCTCTTTTTTTCCTAATCCATTTTAATTTCCTAAAGCGTTACTTCATATCTTATATTAATATGGAGAAGAAATGTTATTCTCATAGAGGTTGTAAACAAGACAATGAGGAC
Source organism: Raphanus sativus (assembly GCF_000801105.2). Classification (NCBI taxonomy): domain Eukaryota; kingdom Viridiplantae; phylum Streptophyta; class Magnoliopsida; order Brassicales; family Brassicaceae; genus Raphanus; species Raphanus sativus. Next base: position 18,706,351 of record NC_079518.1, read on the forward strand.
GATACAGACAGAAAAGTTTGGAGTTTAAATATTTTGCTAGAGTATCTGCTGCTTTGTTATTGTATTACAGTTTGAGTTCTCTTATTGTATTTTTATTGAGACAACAAAATCAATCGATTTGTAAGTATGAATTGATACTTCCCTCGCTTAACCATAAACATTTTGTGAGGCCTTGCACGCCTACGAAATCTAGGCCTACTTCTAAAGAAAACAATTAAGGCCCAACCAGCCTGATGAACTTGCTCTTGTTATTCCTACAATCTTCAGAAAAAAATTGATGTTTGAGACTCTTTTTCCAATGCCCAAGTATTTGCCTCACCTCAAAAGCTCAAAAGCCCAAGTTAATACACAAGTCTCGAAATTGTATGGTTATGTAATGTACAGCCCATTAGAAACTAGCATTTTCAATAAAAATATAATAAACTAGTAATTTTGGGGATCGTTTCTGGACAAAATATTTATAAAAGTGAGTTTATAAACTATGTTACGTGAAATTGAACCGGAACGCATAAATGAAAATATCAATAAATTATAAAATTTATGACTAAAAATTATATGATTCAAACTAAAAATAATAAATTATGTTATGAATATTGTGTGATGTCTATTATGGAATGTTCTAGATTTACTTGTTCCCTACTCCAAGTTACTTGTTCCCTACTCCAAGTTATTAGACTTTGTCTCCAAGTTATGTAATCCTATATAAGGAACTCATTACTCATTGAATAATAACAATTCATTCCTCTCTAAGTCATACGACTCTCTCTCTCTCTCTCTCTCTCTCTCTCTTTAGTTCGATCTATTTCTAAGACAAGAACACTAGGATTAGAACACGTTATCAGCACGATCCTGCTCCAAGATCAACCAAACTCGGAGATCATCATAAACCCTAGCCGCCGCCAACCACTTCTATCTCTAAGATCTTTTACATTCAGTTGTTTCTTAGATCTTAAACTAATCATACTTTGAATCTTTTCTTTGCTTGATTGATTAAGGTTTCTAAGAAAGGAACCAGGAGAAGAATCGGCAAAGATTAAGGTAAGATCTCAAGAATCCTAATCTTTACTTGTGGTTCAAGCAATTCGGATTTCAAACTTCTCTTCATCTTAAATCCGATTTTAAAAGGTTTTGCGATTTGATTTGGTTGATTTTAGTTCTTGTTTTATTTTAAAATCAAAACCCTAAACCCTTAATAGTTTTACATGACTTTAGTTTTGTATGGACAACAAGTGATACCCCTTTAAGGATGACACGCTATATGTCCAAACAAAACTTAAGGTCAATGTTTAACCTAATCCTAAAATCAGATTTGAATTTTAAACCCTAATCCTTAAAGTTTAAATCCGATTTTAAGAAACCCTAAACCCTAAAATATAAAGCATGTGATTACATGACTTTCGTTTTGTATGGACAACAAGTGATACCCCTTTAAGGATGACACGCTATATGTCCAAACAAAACATAAGGTTAATGTTTTCCACATCTTTTGGTCGATGATGCACACCATAGTGTGGCTAGACCATGATTTTCTTTTAGGTCAATGATGCATACCAATAGGTATGACTAGACCATATGAAGTAAAGGTCGATGATACGTACTCTTAAGTACGATTAGACCATAAAATAAAATCAATGGTCGATGATGTTCACCCTCAGGTGCAACTAGATTTTTCACCCGTGATTCACGGTGATCATCCACGATGATCCGCGTTGATCTATGATCCATGATGATCTTCGATGATCCGCGATGATCTACGATGATCAGTGATCCAAGGTGATCCACGGTGATCCTCGATGATCCACAGTGATCCACAATCACCGGTGATGGATGATGCGCACCACAGTGCAGCTAAATCACGATCCGTTTTATTTGGTCGAGGATGTGTACAGAATGGTACTACTAGACCATTAAACCGCATGGGTCGATGTAGCATACCATATGGTATGGCTAAACCATGCACTCGTCCATCCCACTATTTTCAAGGGATTTATAAATCAAACAAGTTGATTAAGAGATTGATGAGTTATGAGAAAATAAATTTCTAAAAGAATGCAAACTGGCCGTGTGGTCCTCTTATTTGTTTGCTGGCCGTGTGATCCTGATTGAATAATAGCCGTAAGGCATTGATCACGCAAAGATGACCGTGTGATCATGAGTGGCCGAAAGGCATTGATTATACACACAAGCCGTATGGCTTATTGTTTACATACTGGCCGAGTGCCTTTTATTTCTTGGATAGCCAATGGCATCAGAAATTGTATGTACTAACACTTAAATCATTTTGATATGAGTTCAGATGTTGAGATTCCAACCCATGGACTATGATACCCTAGATTCTCTGGAGAGAACTATCTAAGATGGACAATAAATATCTCGGTTATACTAACGATAGAAGGTCTTAGTGAATGTATCATCAAGGATGATCATGGAACCGAGAATGAGAAATATAAGGCATTAACAGTAATGCGCCATCATCTCAATGTGGAACTGAGAAATCAGTACCAAGATATACAAAGCCCTCGATGCCTTTGGAAAGAGTTAAAGTCCAGATACACTAAGGTGATATTACCAAAGGCAAGGCATGAGTGGATGAGCCTCAGTTTCCGGGACTTTGGGTCCGTGGAAAAATACAATTATGCTCTATCTAAAGTAGCTCATACACTGATGTTTTATGGTGAAAAGTTGACAGAGGAGAAATTACTTGAAAAAGTTTTCTCCACAGCAGATCCAAAAGATCTATTCCTACAACTAACCTATCGAGATAAAGGTTTCACCACATACAACGATCTGTTCTTATACTTATCTCAAAATGAACAGATGAATCAGATGAAAGATGATATGAGCGGCTATGAGGCAGATAGTGATGATGAAGAATCCATGGGAGCCACGTCCAAAGTGACAGATGGAGTGGCCGGCTAGACCATTGTCTAAAGCCTTTAAACATTCTGACTTCATACTTATGATTTGGTGTTTTGTCATTCAAAATTCATAGCATTAATAAAAGTTTTCTTTTATCTTCATTGATTGATTTGCTTGAAAAAATATTTTTGATTGACAAATGAGAATGAAAACTCGAGAAGAGTATGTCTAGACCACCACGCCTAAGGCATGGCCTTAAGAGGCACGAAATTTATCACCTAAGACCCATTGAGAGAGACCCAAAATCCCCACTGGCCGTGGACAAGGATACCACAAGTAACCGTGGTTGTAGATCCAATCATGGCCGAGGAGGGAGTAAAGGTCGAAATGGCATTACAAGCCACATCAAAATGGTTTCAATAATAAACCAATGGGCAAAGCAAAGAAAAAGGAAATGTTCCTTTAGCTTATGAAAATCGCCAAAGGCATACATATAAAAGAGGTCGAGACTACATTCTCCCTACTGATCTAATACTATGCTAAGGATCAGTGTGATAAGCAAAAGCCTAGGTAACCAGTAAGGTTCACCAACGAATTTACACTTTATGGCATGACCGGATTAGCCATCCTGGTCCGAACTTGATTATTAAGGCACAAAGAGTTATCCCATAAGATCTCACGTTGTGAAACATGTACACAAGGAAACTCAGTAGGCTTCATTGTTCCAAGTAACACGAAAGTATAATCTGATCATGAGGGTAGTGAGGACAAAATCCGTGATCATGACCAGACCACAAATTCGTGTATCATGGTCTAAAAACCATGCTGGCCGTCAAGCATTACGTTTAGTGAGGACAAACAAACGTATTTTATAGCATGTTCATGAGGGGGAGAATAACACTTCGTGTGGTCCATGACCATTACTATAAAAAACCCAAACATTGATAAGCCCTGGCCGAAGGCCATAAGGCATTATAGCTGGCCGTATAAGGCATAACCTATAAGTTGAGACTTCAAAAGTCTATAAGCTTGAGTACACCACAAGAATACATGTATGAAAAATAAGATACATCAGGCCATATAAAGTGAGCATAGATATCCCGTCTAAAGATGATAAAGGGTCATAATCCAGATATAGACCATCCTAAGACTTTATGTATAAACCACCACATACCTATGTGCCATCTAGGAT
>NC_079518.1:18710501-18827660 GCF_000801105.2 Raphanus sativus
TGAGATTTATTCAACTTCCTGATTATTCTCCACTGATTAGTGGTTCCAAATAAAGCTTCTTACATCGTGGTTCATCCTGTTTTGATAAGAATCATGAAGTTATTGACATATTTGCGAACATGCTAATCTGAAATCACCTGGATAGAAAGTGTAATATCTTCTTCCTCACAACCCCTATGACATTTTTTCAACTTCTTGGTTATTCTCTATTAATTAGTAAATCCAAATAAAGCTGCTTACATCGTGGTTCATCCTGTTTAGATAAGAATCATGAAGATATTGCCATAAGTCTGAACAGGCAAATCTGGAATCATCTGGATAGAAAGTGGGATATCATCTTCCTCACAACTCCTATTCGATTTATTTAACTTCCTGGTTATTCTCCACTGGTTAATGGTTCCAAATCAAGCTTCTTACACCGTGTTTCATCCTGGTTTGATAAGAATCATGAAGATATTGCCATATGTCCAAACATGCTAATATGGAATCACCTGGATAGAAAGTGAGATATCTTCTTCCTCACAACTCCTATGAGATTTATTCAACTTCCTTGTTACTCTCCACTGATTAATGGTTCCCAATTAAGCTTCATATATATTAGTTCATCTTGTTTTGATAAGAGTCATGAAGATAATGCCATAAGTCTGAACATGGAAATCTGGAATCATCTGGATAGAAAGTGGGATATCTTCTTCCTCACAACTCCTATGAGATTTGTTAAACTTACTAGTTATTCTACACAGATTAATGGTTCCGAATCAAGCTTCTTACATCGTGGTTCATCCTAGTTTGATAAAAATCATGAAGATATTGCCATATGTATGAAAAGGCTAATCTGGAATCACCTGAATAGAAAGTGGGATATCTTCTTTCTCACAACTCTTATTCGGTTTAATTAACTTCCTAGTTATTTTCCACTGGTTAATGGTTCCAAATCAAGTTTCTTACATCGTGGTTCATCCTGGTTTGATAAGAATCATGAATATAATGACATATGTCCGAACATGCTAATCAGGAATTATCTGGATAGAAAGTGGGATATCTTCTTCCTCACAAACTCTTATTCGATTTATTCAACTTTCTAGTTATTCTCCACTGATTAATGATTCTAAATCAAGCTTCTTACATCGAGTTCATCCAGGTTTGATAAGAATCATGAAGATAATGACATATGTCCGAAGAGGCTAATCTGGAAACATCTGGATAGAAAGTGGGATATCTTCTTCCTCACAATTCCTATGAATTATTCAACTTCCTGGTTATTCTCCACTGATTAGTGGTTCCAAAAATAAATATTCTTCATCGTGGTTCATCCTGGTTTGATAAGAATCATGAAGATATTTCCATACGTCCGAACAGGCTAATTTGGAATCACATGTATAGAATGTGGGATAACTTCTTCCTCACAACTCCTATTCGATTTATTTAACTTCCTAGTTATTCTCCACTTGTTAATGGTTCAAATCAAGCTTCTTACATCGTGGTTCATCCTGGTTTGAATAAGAATCATAAGATAATGCCATAAGTTCGAACATACTGCATTAGCATCGGTGGTTCGTCCTGTTTTGGAGAATAACGATGAAGTTGAATAAATTGAACAGTAGTGTGAGGAAGAAGATATCCCACTTTCTATCTAGATGATTCCATATTAGCATGTTCGGACATGATGCATTATCTTCATGATTCCTATCAAACATGGATGAACCACGATGTAAGAAGCTTTATTTAGAACCATTAACCAGTGGAAAATAACTAGGAAGTTAAATAAATCGAATAGGAGTTGTGAGGAAGAGAAGATATCCTAATTTTTTATTCAAGTGATTCCAGATCAGCATGTTCGGACATATGGCAATATCTTCATTATTCTTATCAAACAATGATGTAAAGAAGCTTGATTTGGAACCATTAATCAGTGGAGAATAAATAGGAAGTTGAATAAATCTCATAGGAGTTGTGAGGAAGAAGATATCCACTTTATATCCAGATGATTCAGATTTGCCTATTAGGACTTATGGCATTTTCTTCATGATTATTATCAAACCAGGATGAACCAATATGTAAGAAGCATGATTGGGAACCACTAATCAGTGGAGAGTAACAAGGAAGTTGAATAAATCTCATAGGAGTTGTGAGGAAGAAGATATCTCACTTTCTATCCAGGTGATTCCATATTAGCATGTTTGGGACATATGGCAATATCTTCATGATTCTTATCAAACCAGGATGAAACACGGTGTAAGAAGCTTGATTTGGAACATTAACCAGTGGAGAATAACCAGGAAGTTAAATAAATCGAATAGGAGTTGTGAGGAAGAAGATATCCCACTTTCTATCCAGATGATTCCAGAATTTGGCCTGTTCGGACTTATGGCAATATCTTCATGATTCTTATCAAAACAGGATGAACCACGATGTAAGCAGCTTTATTTGGATTTACTAATTAATAGAGAATAACCAAGAAGTTGAACAAATGTCATAGGGGTTGTGAGGAAGAAGATATTACACTTTCTATCCAGGTGATTTCAGATTAGCATGTTCGCAAATATGTCAATAACTTCATGATTCTTATCAAAACAAGGATGAACCACGATGTAAGAAGCTTTATTTGGAACCACTAATCAGTGGAGAATAATCAGGAAGTTGAATAAATCTCATAGGAGTTGTGAGTAAGAAGATATCCCACTTTCTATTCAGATGATTCCAGATTAGCATGTTCAGAGATATGGCAATATCTTCATGATTCTTATCAAATGAAGATGAACCACAATGTAAGAAACTTGATTGGGAACCAATAATCAGTGGAGAATAACGAGGTAGTTGAATAAATCGAATAGGAGTTGTTAGGAAGAAGATATCCTACTTTCTATCCAGATGATTCCAGATTAGCCTGTTCGGGCATATGGCATTATCTTCATGATTCTTATCAAACCAAGATGAACCACGATGTAAGAAACTTGATTTGGAACCATTAACCAGTGGAAAATAACTAGGAAGTTAAATAAATCTAATATGAGTTGTGAGGAAGAAGATATCCCACTTTCTATTCAGGTAATTCCAGATTAGCCTTTTCATACATATGACAATATCTTCATGATTCTTATCAAACCAGGATGAACCATTATGTAAGAAGCTTGATTTGGAACCATTAATCAGTAGAGAATAACTAGGAAGTTGAATAAATCAAATAGGAGTTGTGAGGAAGAAGATATCTCATTTTCTTTCCAAATGATTCCAGATTAGCATGTTCGAACATACGGCATTATCTTCATGATTCTTATCAAACCAGGATGAACCACGATGTAAGAACCTTGATTTGGAATCATTGAGGAATAACTAGGAAGTTGAGTAAATCTCATAGGAGTTGTGAGGAAGAAGATATCTCACTTTCTATTCAGGTGAGTCCAGATTAGCATGTTCGAACTTATGGCATTATCTTCATGATTCTTATCAAACCAGGATGATCCAAAATGTAAGAAGCTTGATTGGGAACCACTAATCAGTGGAGGGTAACAAGGAAGTTGAATAAAGCTCATAGGAGTTGTGAGAAAGAAGATATCCCAATTTCTATCCAGATTATTCCAGATTTGGCTATTCAGACTTATGGCATTATCTTCATGATTCTTATGAAACCATGATGAACCTATATGTATGAAGCTTGATTGGGAACCACTAATCAGTGGAGAGTAACAAGGAAGTTTAATAAATCTCATAGGAGTTGTGAGGAAGAAGATATCCCACTTTCTATCCAGGCTATTCCAGATTAGCATGTTTGGACATATGGCAATATCTTCATGATTCTTATCAAACCAGGTTGAACCACGGTGTAAGAAGTTTGATTTGGAACCATTAACCAGTGGAGAATAACTAGGAATTTAAATAAATCGAATAGGATTTGTGAGAAAGAAGATATCCAACTTTCTATTCAGGTGATTCCATATTATCTTGTTCGGACATATGGTAATATCTTCATGATTCTTATCAACCAAGGATGAACCACGATGTAGGAAGCTTTATTTTGAACCACTAATCAATGGAGAATAACAAAGTTGAATAGTCTCATAGAAGTTGTGAGGAAGAAGATATCCCACTTTCTATCCAGATTATTCCAGATTAGCCATTTCAGACTTATGACAATATCTTAATGATTCTTATCAAACCACGATGAACCAATATCTAAGAATCTTGATTGGGAACCACTAATCAATGGAGAGAAACAAGGAAGTTGAATAAATCTAATTGGAGTTGTGAGGAAGAAGATATCCCACTTTCTATCTAGGTGAGTCCAGATTAGCATGTTCGGACATATGACAATATCTTCATGAGTTTTATCAAACCAGGATGAACCACGATGTAAGAAGCTTGATTTGGAACCATTAACCAGTGGAGAATAACTAGGAAGTTAAATAAATCGAATAGGAGTTGTGAGGAAGAAGTTATCCCACATTCTATACATGTGATTCCAAATTAGTCTGTTCGGACGTATGTCAATATCTTCATGATTCTTATCAAACCAGGATGAACCACGATGTAAGAATATTTATTTGGAACCACTAATCAGTGGAGAATAACCAGGAAGTTGAATACATCTCATAGGAATTGTGAGGAAGAAGATATCCCACATTCTATCCAGATGATTCCAGATTAGCCTGTTCGGACATATGGTATTATCTTCCTGATTCTTATCAAACCATGATGAAACTCGATGTAAGAAGCATGATTTGGAATCATTAATCAGTGTAGAATAACTAGGAAATTGAATAAATCGAATAGGAGTTTGTGAGGAAGAAGATATCCCACTTTCTATCCAGATAATTACTGATTAGCATGTTCGGACATATGGCATTATATTCATGATTCTTATCAAACCAGGATGAACCACGATGTAAGAAACTTGATTTGAAATCATTAACCAGTGGAAAATAACTAGGAAATTAAAAAAATCGAATAAGAGTTGTAAGGAAGAAGATATCCTACTTTCTATTCAAGTGATTCCAGATTAGCCTTTTCATACATATGGCAATATCTTCATGATTTTTATCAAACGAGGATGAACCACGATGTAAGAAGCTTGATTTGGAACCATTGATCAGTGGAGAATAACTAGGAAGTTGAATAAATCGAATAGGAGTTGTGAGGAAGAAGATATCCCACTTTCTATCCAGGTGAGTCTAGATTAGCCTGTTCGGAGTTATGGCATAATCTTCATGATTCTTATCAAACCAGATATCTTCTTCCTCCCAACTCCTATTCGATTTAATTAACTTCCTATATTTTCTCCACTGATTAATTTTTCCCTATCAAGCTTCTTACATATTGGTTAATCCTTCTTTGATAAGAATCATGAAGATAATGTCATTTGTCCGAACATGCTAATCTGGAATCATCTGGATAGAAAGTGGGATATCTTCCTACTCACAACTCCTATGAGATTTATTCAACTTCCTGGTTATTCTCCACTGATTAGTGGTTCCAAATAAAGCTTCTTACATGGTGGTTTATCCTGGTTTGATAAGAATCATTAAAATATTTCCATATGTCCGAACAGGCTAACCTGGAATCACTAGGATAGAAAGTGGGATATCTTCCTCACAACTCCTATGAGATTTATTCAAATTCCTTGTTACTCTCCACTGATTAGTGGTTCCCAATCAAGCTTCTTACATATTGGTTAATCCTGGTTTGAAAAGAATCATGAAGATATTGCCATAAGTTCGAACAGGCAAATCTGGAATCATCTCGATAGAAAGTGGAATATCTTCTTCCTCACAACCCCTATGACATTTATTCAAATTCCTTGTTATTCTCCAGTAATTAGTGGTTCCGAATAAAGCTGCTTACATCGGGGTTCATCATGGTTTGATAAGAATCATGAAGATATTACCATATGTCCGAATAGGCTAATCTGGAATAACCTGGATAGAAAGTGGGATATCTTCTTCCTCACAACTCCTATGAGATTTATTAAAATTCCTTGTTACTCTCCACTGATTAGTGGTTCCCAATCAAGCTTCATACATATTGGTTCATCCATGTTTGATAAGAATCATTAAGATAATGCCATAAGTCTGAATAGCAAAATCTTGAATAATCTGGATAGAAAGTGGGACATCTTCTTCCTCACAACTCCTATGAGATTTATTCAACTTGCTTGTTACTCTCCATTGATTAATGGTTCCCAATCAAGCTTCTTACATATTGGTTCATCCTGGTTTGATAAGAATCATGAAGATAATGCCATAAGTCCGAACAGGCTAATCTGGACTCACTTGGATAGAAAGTGGGATATCTTCTTCCTCACAACTCCTATATGATTTATTCAACTTCCTAGTTATTCTTCCATGATTCCAAATCAAGGTTCTTACATCGTGGTTCATCCTGGTTTGATAAGAATCATAAAGATAATGCCATATGTTCGAACAGGCTAATCTGGAATCATTTGGAAAGAAAATGGGATATCCTCTTCCTCACAACTCCTATTTGATTTATTCAACTTCCTAGTTATTCTCTACTGATTAATGGTTCCAAATCAAGCTTCTTACATCATGGTTCATCCTGGTTTGATAAGAATCATGAAGATATTGCCATATGTATGAAAAGGCTAATCTGGAATCACCTGAATAGAAAGTGAGATATCTTCTTCCTCAACACTCCTATTCTATTTATTTAACTTCCTAGTTATTTTCCACTGGTTAATGGTTCCAAATCAAGTTTCTTACATCGTTGTTCATCCTGTTTTGATAAGGATCATGAAGATAATGTCATATGCCCGAACAGGCTAATATGGAATCATCTGGATAGAAAGTAGGATATCTTCTTCCTCACAACTCCTATTCGATTTATTCAACTTCCTCATTATTCTCCACTGATTATTGGTTCCCAATCAAGTTTCTTACATCGTGGTTCATCTTCGTTTGATAAGAATCATGAAGATATTGCCATATGTCCGAACTGGCTAATCTGGAATCACCTGAATAGAAAATGGGATATCTTCTTCCTCCCAACTCCTATTCGATTTAATTAACTTCCTAGTTTTTCTCCACTGATTAATTGTTCCCTATCAAGCTTCTTACATATTGGTTAATCCTGGTTTGATAAGAATCATGAAGATAATGCCATATGTCCGAACATGCTTATCTGGAATCATCTGGATAGAAAGTGAGATATCTTCTTACTCACAACTCCTATGAGATTTATTCAGCTTCCTGGTTATTCTCCACTTATTAGTGGTTCCAAATAAAGCTTCTTACATGGTGGTTTATCCTGATTTGATAAGAATCATTAAGATATTGTCATATGTCCGGACAGGTTAACCTGGAATCACCAGGATAGAAAGTGAGATATTTTCTTCCTCACAACTCCTATGAGATTTATTCAACTTCCTTGTTACTCTCCAGTAATTAGTGGTTCCCAATCAAGCTTCTTACATATTGGTTAATCCTGGTTTGAAAAGAATCATGAAGATATTGTCATAAGTCCGAACAGGCAAATCTGGAATCATCTCGATAGAAAGTGGGATATCTTCTTCCTCATAACCCCTATGACATTTATTCAACTTCTTGGTTATTCTCCATTAATTAGTGGTTCCAATTAAAGCTGCTTACATCGTGGTTCATCCTAGTTTGATAAGAATCATGAAGATATTGCCATATGTCCGAGCAGGCTAATCTGGAATAACCTAAATAGAAAGTGGGATATCTTCTTCCTCACAACTCCTATGAGATTTATTCAACTTCCTTGTTACTCTCCATTGATTAGTGGTTCCCAATCAAGCTTCTTAGATAATTGTTCATCCTGGTTTGATAAGAATCATGAAGATATAGACATAAGTCCGAACAGGCTAATCTGGAATAATCTGTATAGAAAGTGGGATATCTTCTTCCTCACAACTCTTATGAGATATATTCAACTTCCTAGTTATTATCCACTGATTAATTGTTCCAAATCAAGCTACTTACATCGTGGTTCATCCTGGTTTGACAAGAATCATAAAGATAATGCCATATGTCCGAACATGCTAATCTGGAATCATCTTGATAGAAAGTGGGATATCATCTTCCTCACAACTCCTATTTGATTTATTTAAATTCCTAGTTATTATCCACTGATTAATGGTTCCAAATCAAGCTTCTTACATCGTGGTTTATCATGGTTTGATAAGAATCATGAAGATAATGTCATATGTCCGAACAGGCTAATCTGGAATCATCTGAATAGAAAGTGGGATATCTTCTTACTCACAACTCCTATGAGATTTATTCAACTTCGTGCTTATTCTCCACTGATTAGTGCTTCCAAATAAAGCTTCTTACATCGTGGTTCATCCTGGTTTGATAAGAATCATGAAGATATTGACATATGTTCGAACATGCTAATCTCGAATCACATGGATAGAAACTGTGATATCTTCTTCCTCACAACTCCTATGAGATTTATTTAACTTCCTTGTTACTCTCCACTGATTAGTGGTTCCCAATCAAGCTTCTTACATATTGGTCCATTCTGGTTTGATAAGAATCATGAAGATATTGCCATAAGTCCGAACAGGCAAATCTAGAATCATATGGATAGAAAGTGGGATATCTTCTTCCTCACAACTCCTATTCGATTTATTTAACTTCCTGGTTATTCTCCACTGGTTAATGGTTCCAAATCAAGCTTCTTACACTGTGGTTCATCCTGGTTTGATAAGAATCATGAAGATATTGCCATATGTCCGAACAGTCTAATTTGGAATCACATGTATAGAATGTGGGATAACTTCTTCCTCACAACTCCTATTCGATTTATTCAACTTCCTAGTTATTCTCCACTGATTAATGGTTCCAAATCAAGCTTCTTACATCGTCGTTTGATAAGAATAATAAAGATATTGTCATATGTCCGAACAGGGTAATCTGGAATCACCTGAATAGAAATTGGGATATCTTATTCCTCACAACTCCTATTCCATATATTTAACTTTCTAGGATTGAGTCTAGAGCATATAGGTTGCATTCACTCGCATATGGAGCAGAAGATGAAAATGCCTTGTAAAGAACACTTGTCTTGCACTGAAATTAACACCTTAGCTAAACATATCAAGTAGCTTAAGCATCTCTTGAAAGAGTTGCACGCTTCGAGCCTTTAAAACTCTTCTTGAAACTTGTTTGCTTGCTTGATATTGACATTGTTCTTAAAACCTGCTCCAAACTGGATCTTAGCTTGAATGAACTTAATTTCTCTTTCATATGGGCACTTGCATACTTGATCATGGATCTCATACACATTTGGGTTATCTTATTCCATTTTATCACTCTTTGTTAACCCAAGTGGCACTCCATCCTTGAACCCTAACCATTCTTTGAGACTAAACATTGATTGGCTTGAGTGAGACCTCTTCTTTATAGCTTGTCATGTGCAAAATCTTGGGAGTATTGGGGACGACATAGGTTTGTTCTCATCTCTTGCTAGCATATATAGGGACCTCATTTGAGCTAGTTTCTAGGATGGTGAGTGGGTTTATGTTTTTCTAAAGGTTGATACCTTGGGTTTGGGAAGTGAGAAAGATGAGAAAGATGAACAAAAGCGTGTAAAAAGAAAAGAAAAACCCTATGGACCAAAGAAAGTAAGAAAATAAAGCTCTAGATATGTAAGTATAATCCCCCAAAAAAAAAGAAGAATGAATCAATAAGGTAGTTGGGGAAGATAAAAGAAATAGTTAGAGCTGTGTTATAAAATGTATGAAGAGTCCCTAGTTGGTTGAGTAAAAAAAAAGAGAGTTGTTCAATGGGTGAGTGATGTGAGAGGATGTTATTTTGGGTTATGGGATGAAGTAAAAATGGGTAGAACTTGTGATCACTTAGGAAAAAGGGTAGAATGATGAGAAAAGATCTATGTATGCACGAATTGCTCCTAGACTTAGATAAATTTTTCATAATGATCAAGCTCCTTGTTCTTGAGTGATTGCCACTTTAAAAAGATTACATTTGAACCTTCCTCTTCATTCACATTAGACCATTTGCTTACCTAGTCAAATGATAGAGATCATGTGCCCAATTGTGAGAATTCACCTTGTGTGTGTGTGTGTGAATCAATGTGAGGATTGGTTAAGAGGACTTGTTGGTTGATGAGTATTGCAACTTGTTCATATGTATAAGAGTATTGATAGGCATAGAGAAGCTATAGTATAATAAGAGAATGTGCTCATGCTATTTGATATGTTTCTTTACGATGTCAAGTTGAATGCTAGGAAGTGTTCCTTTTGGCTATGAGCTCCTACCTTCAAACCTCCTCTTCTTATGAGTTCTTGAGAGTTCACTTGAGGACAAGTAAAGAACAAGTTTGGGGGAGTTGATATCTTACGAATTTGCATGATTTTAACCATCATTTTGTATACATATTGATAATCTATATCATCATTATAGAATATATAGGTTGCATTACATTTGTCTATATCTGGTCTTGGAGTTACTTGTTCGTGAGTTTGAAGGCATTTGACGGGTTATGAGCCACAAAACTGAAAGATGAAGTTGTATGGAGACCTTAAAGATATCTTTTGAAGCCCATCTTTTGAGAAGACGTGGGAAATTGAGTTATCTTTCTAATCGAAGTGGTTTTAATTCATTTGGAACTGTATTGGAGGAGTTATGATCGATTTACTAGAGAGATATCAACCCTGGCGCTGGTCACTGCGGGTACGACCACCCGCTCGGGGTCATCTCCTTTGGTCGAGCTTCTTACAGCGCGGGTAGATCAACCCAGGTTGCCTTACCCGGGTGCGAGAAGAGGACGCTGGTCGACAGTCCAACTCGGGTTGGCCAACTCGGGTTATTGCCCATGACTTTACCCGGGCCGCCTCTTTTTCTAGTCGTTTTTGATGATTTTTTTATGGGGTTTTTGGATTTGTTTATGAGTCTATTAGGTTTTCAAGGATCATATAAATACTTTGTAAATCTCAAAAGTTGGGACATATCTCTTTTTCTCTCAAAAACACGTTGTGTTCTTGAAGAAAGTTTGAATCTTTAGTATTTTAATCCTTCTTTTCTTGAGCAAATTTAAGTTTATTTCATCTTCTCATCATGATTAGTCTTGAATTTTTCATGGGTTTAAGGTTAAGCATGGTGAAATTCAAGATTCATCATGATGATTAGTGAGTAGAGTTCTTTTGGATTCATGGGTTATGGTGATTAAATGTAGATCTAATGTGTTTAGTGTAGATCCTTCTTATTCCTTGCTTGTTGAGTGATCTTAAAGCTAGTTTGGAGTTTGCCTCTCTAATCTAGAGTTTTAGGCATTTCCTGCCTACAAGGTGTATGTTGAAATGCATGAACCAAAGACATTTGATGTTAAAACATCCTTCCCTCCTTTTGACAGCCACCTTCCCATCCACCATTCACTCTATGCATTATTTTTTTCTTAAGAAACACAAAAAGCTTGCATTTGGATCTGCTAATGTCTTATGGGATTCCAAGAAATGTTCTCATGCCTCCCTCATTCTGTATCCCAAGTGTATCCTTGATATGTTGTCTAAGATTTGCGCCGACCTCTTACCAAAGAGTAATGAGGATTTATAAAAATTAATTCATTGTCTTGATGATTTTCCATATTTCCATACCACCTTCATCACTTCTTCACATTCACGGAACTCCGCCTTACAAAAGAAAATGCTAATCAGCAAAGAGTAGGTGAGATACCGAGGGACACGCGCCTGTAAATCGCATCCCAGTTATCTTTCCTTGGTTCTCTACATGGTTGAGAAGATTAACAAGCACTTTCGTGCATAGAATAAAGATGAAAGGAGACAAAGGATCTCGTTGACGTAAACCTCTTTCCAAGACTATATTTCCCATTGGTTGCCCATTCATGAGCACCTTGTATTTAACCGATGTAACACACCTCACTATCCAGGTAATCTGATTTCCGAAAATCCCATCTTGTGCATAACTGCTTCAATAAATGACCACTCCATTCTATTGTATGTTTTGCTCATATCTGTCTTAATGACCATCCTTTTATTTCTCCCACTTGGTTTAGTTTTCAGAGCATGTAACATCTCTTGTGCTATCATAATATTGTCTGAAATTTGTCTACCAGCAACAAAGGCTGACTATGTTTCTGAAATTCTATCAGGTAGAACTTTTTTTAGTCTCTCGTATGAGATTTTAGAGACAATCTTATAGTTGTCATTACACAAATTAATGGGACGGAATTAAGACATCTTATTAGGCCTATTCATCTTTGAGATAAGACATATATTTGTGTCATTTAGACCATTCTCCATTTCGCCATGTAAAAGAAATTATTTAACCATATGAGTTAAATCATGTTTTATAATATCCCAGAATATTTGTTATTTAGTGTTCTAACTTTATATGTAATGATATTTTATTTTTCATGGATTATTATCCAATAGCGGACCCAGAATTTATTTAAACCTGGATCAAAAGTTAAATGGATTTTAAATACAAATTAAAAGAAATAAATAATGTGGTGTCAGTCTAAGGAAAATGAACCATCATAGCTAACGAATTTCTATTGTTCTTGCCTAACAAATGAACTATATATATTTTAAGGTATGTCAGCTGATCCCCTTCTATAAAGGTAGGTCTGCCTCTGTTACTACCTAGATAAATAATAACAACCTAGATAAATAATAACAGCACACAATTGGTTATGAAAACTTGGGAATTATTGTGGTTTAATAATATTTAAACTATCGAACCAGTTAATTCGATGAAATGAAAAAAAAAAGACACTACACTAACTTTGAAACCGGGTCGTTACACCACCAATTTGTTTTGTTAAGTTTAGCGTAGGACTCATTGAACCTAAAGGATAGCACGCCCATAGGCTATAGATATTAATGAACAGTTGATCTAGCAACATGTATTCATAGATAGAAATTGAAGGGTTTTTGTGCGGACCAATACTAATTAAATACTTGAGCAAGAAATTCCGACGATATGGAGGCGAATTCAAATGGATTAGAATTATATTACATAAACCGATAATTCACAACGTTCAAAAATTATCGAAAAATGACGAGGCAAAAAAACGCTATAGTTATGCTAATAATAAGCTAAACAAACAGAGAGGATGTCATTGCGGTTGATCGGGCTCAGGAGGCGGAGATGGCCCAAACTCGAGGTTTGGGTAGACACCTGGTGGCCTCTCTCGGGGTTGAATCGAGAGCAATTGTGTAGAATCACCCACCACATCTGCCCAACCATAATGCGGCTCGGCCCTTCACCAAAACATTATCCATTAATAAACCTAAACCCCACACAAATCATAAAAGTTTCTTAAAATGTTAAATTGCTCTCTCTTACTCGTAGTATGTTTCTTCGTCAACCACTATGTCCCAGCTTTCACCTGTTGTACTCTTTCCATACTTGTGAACCTTTCTGCGATCAATGACCTTCCATTAGACCTCGATTGTTTCAAATGCGATTTTGTGTATGTTGTTGATTCAACTCAATATTAATCAACAATTGAGGGCCTAGTAATCAAAACTCCTTACCCGTTTCCAAAGTGTTCCTCTCCCCACGTCCTTGACCAACCTAGCATGTGGGAGAAAATCGTTTAGGCAGGACTACAAACATAGCTAAATAAGAGAATTTTAAGTAGGAAGAAGAAGAAACCGACGGTCGCTATTAGGTGAAACATGCCATGTCTCCCCCTGCCGCGAACCTATCCCACTGAAAAATTTCTCTTCCCACTTGTCTCCCCATTTGGTCCCCAACTCCGTCTCAGCCCACTTGTCTGTCCTGAATAGTTCACCGATAACAAAACAAAAACCATTAACAAAAGACTAATGTTCCAACTTGGGTCAGTAGGATGCTTATTGCTCTTATACGTCTCATGCAAAAAGGTTAAGACTAGCAAAATAAAATATAGAAGTTAGAGAAAACCATTTGAGAACAGATCCTCTTCCATCATAATGTTCCCCCCACTTTTCCCACCATGACTGCTCATTTAGTCTACCATACTTATGTGCTCCTTTCTCTGTCCATCCTTTAGCGTCATACTTCTCCCACCTGGTTTTCGTTGAATGATAGATTTAGTCCAGCTTCTCTCTTATATGAAATATCAAAAGAAAAGCAGACACTGCACGGTAATATATTTACAATTTGTGATGTAAATGACCTACCACTTCTCGTACCAACCAGCATTTTCAGTTCCTGATTTCGCTTGTTTTTGTGCACTCCTTTCAATCCTCGCTAGATTACTGAAGTTTGATAAGAGTGTAAGAATCTAACAATTTAGATTCTTTTAGCAAATGGAATGTTAGAATATAGACCTCCACTCATCTTGATGAAGGACTTCTTGCCAAGTTTCCCACCAAGAGTCGCCCTCAGCATTTTTACCGGATTTCTCCACGCCTACAAAAAGTTCACTAGTAAATAATAAGACCAAAAACGAACTATATCAATGCAAAAACAACATCACTTCAGCAACCCAATTTGACAAACTCTGAAGAAATACTTCCAAGTTTCTACCACATATCAAGGAATGATGTTTTTGTTTTCCAAGAAATGAACAATATCAAGGAGTGTAGGATAGGGGAGGGGGAAAACCTAATTCTTTGTATCCGGTCCAGTCACTTTTCTCCCACCACTGTCAAAAAATACCAGTAAATCCAATTAAAAGCGTCCACCTGGGGGTGATACTTGATGGGGTTTACGAAGAATAACCTCATAACGTTTTCTCACAAAAAATAAAAGCTAGTAAAAATTGAACTCTAGAGAAGACGTTTTTGTACCGTTTCAGTCCACTCAGAAGAAGCATCATGGGATCGACCGCCCATCCTAGTCCACCTACATCTGTACCCATTTTCTCCGAGGTCCTGTCCGCTCTCTCTGAACCAAGTACTGCCATCTTCGTTGATCCCAGATTCATTCACATTCTCATTCAACAAATCGATGCCCCAATCCTTTTCATTAGCAATCCCAGTGTCTACAGTTATAGCAAATGAATAAGTGAAAACAAGCAACATGAGAGGGGAACGGACAAACACAAAAAGGTTGAGTCACCTCTTTTAGGCGGAGTATCACGGGACTGAGGGCCAGTAAGCCTTGGAGTGCAGCGAAGGTAGAACTTTTCCTGCTTGGACACAAACCGAGACCTGCCACAAACCCCCCCCCCCCACACCACAATTGATGAACAAAATCAAAAGCCCATCTCTCTCTGGAAAAAAGAAACTTACTTGGGAGAAGCAAATGGCATTGCGGAGGAAGAAGGCTTGATTCCGGCTCCATGGGCGCTCGTCTTCTGCTCGAAACGCCGTTCCTCCGACTGGCGGATCGGTGCTAGCATATCTGCGCAGCATCTAAATTGTTTCCGAGTATCAAGCCATAGCAGCCTCCTCGTCCACTTTTTCAGGCGCAATTCATGATTACTTGTGCCAACGCCAAATCGAACAAGAGAGACTGCGGAGCTAGCCCCCATTGTTTCACAGACGCGACATAGGAGGCGAATTGTAGGACTTTTTTGGATCCGTGGAGCTAGCTAGAGAGAGAGAGAGAGAGAGAGAGAGAGAGAGAAGTAATCAGTCTAGGAGAAGAGCAACCCCCAGACCCGATTTATATTCTGTTTTTTTTTTTTTTTGGATTCTTCTCAATACTCCATCAGAAAGTTTCTTTTTAGTTGAAAATAAAAATGGGCAAATTTCATAAATATTTTCTTTTAAGTTTTTGTTTATTAAATAGTCTTCAAATATTAACATGACCAAAATAAAAGTGATTAAAATGATAGTTCTATTCTTATTAATTTAATATTTCAAATTATTATATGTTTTTAAATAGTTTAAAGAAGAATATTTTGGATTTCAAAATTAAATTTTGAAATTTTTTTAAACATCAGAAGAATAAAATAAAAACTATTAACTGAAAAACGTATTACTCAAAAATAATTAAATAAAAATATTATATTTAATTTACTTATTTAAAATTATTTATATGTATATATCTATAATGAAATGCATAAAAGTCTTTTATCTTTTATATCTATAAAATAAAGGTATAAAATTCTTTTATCTTTTAACGAAACATTTTTCGTAATTTTTGTGTGTGTGTTTTGGTGAAAAATAGTGATTGTAATGTCTTTAGAGAGAATTGTCCTATTAAAATTAGAGAAAGAAAACTAAAAAAAAATCAATTCTTCTAAAAAAAATTTATATATTTTTGTTTAAAAAGTATAGGATAACCTTGTATCATATTTTCTTGAATTTATAAAAACAGTTCTGAAATTCAAAAATTTCTTCATAAATGTGTAAATAAACTTCTTTTATATTTAGAAAATTCTTCGGAAATGTGTAATCATTTTCTTGAATTTATTTTATATGCATATTTAAGAAAATATTACTCAATACATAACAAATTTCAAAAACTTACGAATATGATTTTAAATATATATATATATATATAATATCTTATTAAATATAGAATTTATGAAGGTAGTCTTCCAAAAATATTAGGAAAATGTTATATATGTTTAAGAATATTTAAATAAATACATATAGCTTAAAATTAATAAGGTATTCATAAATATATATATTCATGAAGATCTTCCACAATACACATTTAAGAAAGTATTTTTAATAAAAATCTATGAAAATTTTCTTAAATTTTATGAAGATATTAAATATAATTATCAATATCTTTCTAGATTTTAAGACTTTATAATAATTATTCGAAAAGGCCTTCTTAAAGTCAAATTCAGAAATACATTATACGCGGAGCTAACAGTTTGGTTTACAGAGTCACTATGAGTCTGTCTTTATTGCTGACAAAAAAATACATCATACATGTTCAAGAAGATCTTTCTGTTTTTTTTTAAAAAAAAAATTGAAAACACAAATCAAAAAAATGTTAAAAAGTTTTCGAAATATTTATTCCAAAAGTTAATTTTTCATTGTGAATACTAGTAGTTTCAAGGATTTTCATTGTTTTTACTTATGTTTTTCACTTTTTGACAATGGTCACAACTTGAGACGAATGTATGTGTTTGTTTAAATATTGTATGTCACTAAAATATCGATTGTAATACTTAAGCTGTTTTAAAAACAGCTAATTGACATGCATAGGCGATCCATGAAAACCACAGAGAACTTATAAACAAAAGATTATTGAACACTTTGAACATAGTTTGAAATTTTTGCTAAAAGTAAAATTTATTCCAAAAGTAATATTTAAAATGTCTTTAGAATTTCTATTTTACTAAAACATGCAGAAATTCCATATCGCAAAATAATTTTACAAGAAACACTTAACTGAAGCATGCTCAGTCTGGACAATGAATTATAACCACATGATTTGATAAAGAATTCACAGAGGCAAAGACAATTGAAAGAAACCTCATGATATCAAATTTTACATTCGGGTTATTGTATATTAAATCATTATTGATCTTCTTAGTTGCATAAAAGGACGTAGTGGATCTTGGTAATCACTGGTATCACCA
Organism: Raphanus sativus; assembly: GCF_000801105.2. Lineage (NCBI taxonomy): Eukaryota > Viridiplantae > Streptophyta > Magnoliopsida > Brassicales > Brassicaceae > Raphanus > Raphanus sativus. The sequence goes on from NC_079518.1 coordinate 18,727,941, forward strand.
ATCAAAGTTGTAAATACTTGGAACATTAAAAAGCAAGTAAAAATGAAAGTTAAAACTAAAGTTGAAAGTTACAGTAGCTAAAAACGGCGGGAGAAAACATGAGTATTATACGGAATCAAGTGCATAATGATTTAGAGAGTGTCACCTCCCGGACCCGAGCCAATCACAAATAAACAAGAACGTGGTGGATTGGCCTATGTAAAGGAAACCTTAGGGTTTTCCACCTCATTTTTTGTAAAAGTGGGAAGCCTTGAATACTTCTCTTTTTTTTTTTTTTAAACTATTCATTCATTAATGATTAAAAAGTCTCAAAGAAGAAACATAGTTTGATCTCCATAACAGCGAAGAAAAAAAAACAAATAAATCCGTTTTTGCAAGAGCATGAACAACAGAATTTCCTACACAAGGGATTAAAGAGAAGGGTAGATGATCAAAGGAGTCACATAACAAAAAATGACATGGAGCAACCCTTGAATCTCAACAATGTTTCCAGAATTATTGAGAGTAGAGATTAGCATCTTGGAGTCTCAGAAGAGTTTAATAGACTTGATACCCAATCCGGCCGCATCAGTAAGAGCAGCTTTAACAGCTAGAGCCTCCACAACTAAGGCTGAGGAGACATGAGATCGGCAAGACTTTGCCTGGTGATGAGGCCTGGCTGCCATGTCGATAAGTGACTACCCAAATCCCCCAACACCCGACATGCTATTCCAGGACCCATTCGTATAGCAGGAGTGGTCAGAATGCAGCGGGAGAGAGGTAAGAGAAGGTCTCGGAAGTGGAGGTTCTCAGGTAGTTGTTGGTTGAGGTGATTGCCATTTTTTTGCCTCCAAAATAGCTTTTATCCGAATTTCTTGCACTGAAAAAATTCACATCCTCAAACAACATTTTATTCCTTGCAGTCCAGATATTTTATAAAAGCCAAGGATATAGCGAGCCTGCAAGACCCGTAGGAGGGAGCATAATAGAGCATCGCAGAGAGGAGAAGAGTTGTTTGATCGATTCCGTGGCAGACAAGTCAGAGATCGAAACCAGAGGGCCAAGGCTCCAGACTTGGGCTGCAAACGGACAGTTGAATAAAACATGGATCTCTATCAAGTGCGCCACACCGTCTTCAGGCCGATTTTGTGGTTATGCCCCGAGAAGCTAAAGCAGAGCCACAAGTAAGAGCTTTGCTCGATGCTTTCCACAAAAAGTGTTTAATCTTCACGGGGGGGGGGGGGGGATTTGTTTGCCAGATGCAGAACGAGATGAGTAGGTTCATGAAAGTTCTGGTAGCTAGCCGATACTGTCTTCCAGAGCAAGAGCTTGGTATCATTCAGCGAATACAATCCTCATATCGTGGGAGGTAAAGACGAAGAGCAGAGAGATTGCGTTCGTTAGTGGAAGGGTCGATCAGGTCCTTAACCACTAATTCTGGTTACTAGAAGTTGGAGGATCAGTGGTAACCATAGGAGTGAAGGGCGACAGCCAAGCATCGTCCCATACTTTGATACATGATCCCGATCCGACTGACCATCCCTAACCCTTTTTAGAACATCTCGTCCTATCAGAATTCCCCACCATCCATGGGAGGCAGGGCAGGGCTAGAGCGTTCCATGAAGGAGGCGTTGTTGCAGAATTTCCCAAAGAGAATTATGGCCATCAGAGATGAGGGTCTTTTAGGATCCTCCAAGCAATCTTCCCGAGAAGCGCATCATTGAAGTGAGCTACATCTTTGAAGCCAAGTAAGTCGGCGCTTTTAGGGAGGGTGAGTTTTTCCCATGCAATCCAACAGATCTTGTGAACCTCGGGCTTGGTATCCCACCAGAATCGGGTAAGCACTGATTGGATCTGTTTGCAAAGAGATACAGGCAGTTTGAAGCAATACATGGCATAGAGCGAGAGGGCTGCCAAGAATGTTTTGAGAAGAACTAGTTTGCCACCTCCTGAGAGGTATCAAGTAGACCAACTGTGGGCTCTATGCTGGATTCGATCTACAATCGATGCAAAAAAGTCTCTTTTCCGAAGTCCAAAATCTTCAAAAAGGTTGGGATACTTGCAAGTCCTGCCTTCAGTGGGGATCTTTAGGAAAGATTTGACTATGTCCTTTAGTTTTCGCTCTTAGATGAGAAGGTGATAGATGCGAAATAGGAGGCGAATGTAGGACTTTTGGATCCGTGGAAGCTAGATATAGAGAGAAAAGTAATCAGTCTATGAGAAGAGCAACCCCAAACCCGATTCATATTATGTTTTTTATTATGGATTCTTCTCAATACTCATTTAATGTTTCTTTTTAATTGAAAATAGATATGGGCAAATTTCATAAATATTATATTTTATGTTTTTTTGTTAAATAGTCTTTAAAAATCAAAGTGACCAATATAAATTTTATTAAAAAAAGTAAATGATAGTTCTATTCTTATTAAATTAATATAAAAATTTAATATATTTTTCAACTAGTTTAAATAATAATTTTGGATTTCAAAATAAAATGTTTATATTTGTTTTTGAAAAAAATCAGAAGAATGAAATAAAAAGTACAAACTGAAAAACATATTACTCAAATATATTATTTTAAAAATATTTTTATGTTGTTTATTGAAAATTATTTATATGTATATATCTATAAAGGAAATGTATAAAGATTTTTTACCTTTATATCTATAAAGTAAAGGTATAAAGGGTCTTTTACCTTCTTCTTTTTACAACGAAAAGCTATTATATTAGTTAAACTTGAGGTAGTTTGGGTAACTAGATCGGAATAGAACAATCAATAAGATAAAGCTTTCTATGGTATAAATATCTTTCACCTTTTTAGAGCATCTCCAAAAAGACTCTCTATTTTAGAGTTTTCAAAACTCTAAATATGAAGTTTCAAAGTGTTTTTCTCCAAAAGCAAAACTTCAAATCTAACTTCAAAATTATTTATATTTTACACTATGGTTCCAATATTTGTTATAATTAATATAAATTCATAAAAATTTATAAATAACTAGCACATATATAAAATATCACATTGATATTAATTAATAAAATCTTACAGTAAATATATAAATCATAAATATAAATATATATAACTAAATATTAAACTACAAGAAAAAAACACTCTATTTTGAAACTTGCAAAACTTCATATTTGAAGTTTAAAGATGTTTTTAAATTTTATATTTGAAGTCTAAAAATGTTTTTAAACCTTAAAACTTCTTATTTTAAGGTTTGTATTTAGTTTTATGTGTAAAACTTAAATTTATGAAAACAAATATGAAATATTATGAGATATGATTTTTTTAAAAAGATTAAAATGATAAATAACAAAATATCTAAGAATCATAAAATGTAGTATGTAATTGTAAGGACCAAAATGCAAATAAAAAGTGAAACTTCAAATTTGAAGTTTTGAGTAGTGATCCTCTATATTTAAAGTTTCACTATTAAAAACTTCAAATTTGAAGTTTTGAACTTTACTTTTAGAGAACAAAAAACTTCAAATATGAAGTTATAGAGTTTCTTTTGGAGATGTTCTCAATGAAACATTTTTGGTCATTTTTCTTTTTTTTGTATGTTATGGTGAAAATACTTATTTTAATGTCTTTTGGGAGAATTGCTCTATTAAAATTCGAAAAAATAAAAAAAAGAAATATTTTTGTTAAAAAAGTTTAGGATAACCTTTGATCATATTTTCTTGAATTTATAAAAACAGTTCTCAAATTCAAGAATGTCGTCATAAATGTATAAACAAGCTTCTTGCATGTAATTTGGATATTAAGTAAGTCCTTTCGAAATGTATAATCATTTTCTTGAATTTGTTTATATGCATATTTAAGAAAACATCACTCAATACATAACATATTTCAAAATTTTACGAATATGATATATATATATATATATATATATATATCAAATTTATTAAGGTCGACTTCCAAAACCTTTAGGAAAATGTTATATATACTTAAGAATATTTTACTAAATATACATATAATTCAAATTTAATATGGTATTTATATATATATATATATTCATGAAGATCTTCCACAATATACATTCTTAAGAAAGTATTTTTAATAAAGATTTATGAAATTTTCTCTAAATTATGTGAAGATATTGAATATATATATATATATATATATATATATATATGTATATGGGAAATTGTCTAAAATACTATTTTCATAGTACCACTTTTCATGTTTACACTAACCACTTTTACCACCACTTTTAATAAAGGGTTTAGATTTGAAGGTTTAGGATTTAAGGTTAATATTTGATGTTTTAGGGTTTGGGGTATATAGTTTAGGGTTTAGAGTTGAGGATTTAGGGTTTATAGTTGATGTTTTAGGGTTTAGGGTATTGAATTTAGGTTTTAGAGTTTAAGGTTAAGGGTTTAGAGCTGAGAATTTAGGGTTTAAGATTTAGAGTTGGAGATTTAGGATTTAGAGTTTGGGGTTATAATTTTGAAAAACATATAAAAACAAGAATATAAGAGTCTTTAACTTTTTAATGAATGATGTATTTTTGAAAATGTATTTTTATTGGTGGTAAAGATGAATAATGATACTATTAAAGTGGTACTTTTGAAAATTTCCCTATATATATTGTAATACTTAAGCTGTCTTCTCTGTCATAATATTTAAGCTGTTTTAACCATGTGTCAGTGGTCGAGTGGTATGTGCTCCCTCCTGTTGTCCGCAAAGTCGAGGGTTCGAGGCTACCTCTTGCAGATTTGTGGTGATTATCTTGAGGGACATTTGGACCCAATAAGAAGAAGCTCAGATCTTCTGCGCGTGGCCACTGGTGGTTTAACATGGGGTGATCACCAGCTCTCCTGGATGCCTTCGGAGGGCTCTCTGGCGGGCAATGCCCAAATTTCCGAGACGGTCATTAGGCGCTAGTCGGATTCCTTTCGAGGCATTCGGATACCAGGATCATCTAAAAAAAGTTTAAATTGTTTTAAACATTGCTAATTGACATGCATATGCGATCCATGAAATACCCCATAGAGAACTTATAAAAAAGAGATTATTGAACACTTTGAACATACTTTGAAATTTTCTCTAAAAATAAATTTATTAAAAAAGTAATATTTAAACTCATTAGAAATTCTATTTTACTAAAACATGCAGAAATTCCATATCTCCAAATAATTTTACAAGAGACACTTAACTGAAGCATGCTCAGTCTGGAAAATGACTTACAACCACATGATATCATAAATAATTCACAGAGACAAAGACAATTGCAAGCAACCACATCATATCAAATTTTCCATTCAGGTTGTTGTACATTAAATCATCATTGATCTTCTTAGTTATGTACTCCTGCATAAAAGGACGTTGTGGATCTAAGTAATCACTGGTATCAGCAATCCTGTAAATACTGAAATATTCAAAATCAAGTAAAATATGAAACTTAAAACTAAAGTTAAAAGTGATCTAGAGTAGACTCTAATATGAAACATCAAGAAAGGGTAGCCCAAAAACGGCGAGAGAAAACTTGATGTAGAAGAAGTTTCACCCAACTTTATTAACTGCAAGAACACATACACTAGGTAAATATTATACGGAATCAAATCCTATGTAGATGAAATCTTAGGGTTTTCCACCTCTTCTTCTGTAAAAGGGGTAAGCCTTAAATACTTTTCTATATAGAAAAAACATAGAGAATATCTACCCAGTTGAAGAGCCAATAACGGTCGACGAAAGAGCAGCTACCAGAGCACCATCTAGATTTTTGATATAAGGTTCGGATGGAAACGGACTATTTTCTTGTAGATATGGTTCGTGTGGAGCCTTAGAACGAACATCTACATCATTTCATCTCTCATATCACAGATCTAGGCTAAAGTGAGGGTTTGTTGCAATCTCTATTTCCTTCAATCATTCTCTCATCATGTTAGAAATGTCTCGTTTGATCATTCATACTTACATATAGTTGTTTTGCATAGATATATTTATACTTATACATTATAAATCTTTACGGTTGTTGTGTGAAAAACATTGATCTATTGCTTGGCTACTTAAATGAACATGGTTGAATGATTTTTGAGGATTGTATTAGATGATTGCAGTGTGTGTGGATATAGCATGCATAGTTGGTGTATAAGAGTTATAGAATGGTTTAAGGCCTATATGTGCCTCTGCAATGTGATTGAGAGTTCTCGGGCGTTACATCGTTTATTTTTTGGCCTTGTGGAGACCGAATAAGGTGGCATAATTCATCGCCAGAGCAGACAGGTGGTGTGCCTGTGTGTGGAATTGTGAAGTTGGTGCAGATCACGCGTGAACCAATTTAGGTAACGTGATTGCGTGAAGTTTGAACACATGTGGACTGAATGGGTGAGCTCTCACGTGAAGTTTGAACACATGTTGGCAGCGTTGAAGTTTATCCTCATTTATTGTTGTTAACTCTTGTTTTACTGCATGTTCTAGCTATATATTAAGGCTACTAGATTCTTTCTCCGCGCTACGCGCGGAAAAGTGTGTTGATAGTTTATTTTCCGATCATATATTTCAATGTTTGTGTTTGGAATGAAAGTGTCAATGAGAAAGTCGGTGAATTATTTAAGGGTGCTCAATCCAGTAAAAACAAACTAATTATAATCGAACCTAGCCGAGATTAAAAAGTGGTTTTAATTTGGTAATCCATAATATACCGAATAGATTTGATTTTTAAGAAACCGCGCTATCCATAATATTCTGAATAAAAGTGGTTTACTCGGTTTTTTAATGATTATGTAAATATTTTGTTCTCCCAAAACCTGAGTCATCTGCATTTGTTAAATGGAACACACTTATTTACATAGTTAGATTTTATATACTTTGGCCGAAATATTTTCAAACCCCTAAATTTAGAATCATTGAGTTACACTACCAAATTTAACAGTTAAATAATAGAAACAAAATTGAATCAAAATTCCAAACGTAAAAATAATACAAAAAATAATAATATTCTCCAAACCAATTCATGAAAATACATTATCAACAAAAAAATAAAACAGCCCAAATTAACCAGACTAAAACCTACTTTTAAAACAAACCATCACCAGGACTTGATATTAAAATCATATAAACAAACGTTGCTAAGAACCCAATCTCAGACAATATACAAATATAAGATTGGTCAGAGTAAAAAAAGAGAGGCTGAATTAGAATATTACTTGGAGTTGGCAATTATAAGCCTTTTGGGTCTACAAACACTAACCAGTTGAATTAATCAATGGTGGGTTGGACATCGTAGTACATAAAAGACATGCGAGGGATGACACTGAACTGAAGGCAAGGGTATCGATGCTTGAAAACAAAAACAAAAACATTGCCGAATGTACGTGATTCCCGTAGAGCTGCTTCCTCCTCTTCCGCTCCAACAACCTCACTGATTCTAAGTTTTACAGCTTCCCCTAGAGCTGCTTCAAATGTTTGTGTTTTATAAGAAGCTGGAATGAGGGAAAAGATCCAGGTGAGAGCTGAGACTTCGTTTCTAACACTGTAAACTCCTCCTGGAGTGCAAGCATCATCGCCAAAGTAAACTTCCACTTGCATTTCACTCAATCTATCATCTAAAGCAACTTAACAGTGACTCACTTTGAACCAAGTACTGCAGATCACTCGTAAGCTAGAGTTGATGATAGCCATAGATGCGAGATGGAAAACATATTAGTAGAATGGGGTCAGAGAAATGGAGTGAAAACCAAACTGCAGATCACTCGTAAGCTTTATATGTTGCAATGTATTAATACATGTAGCGAGAATATACACTCAAATTTCCAAACACTAAGCCAAAACACGGACATGCTAGTAGCAGGTTTAGGCTTATCTATCACAATATGTCCAACGAATCTGGAAAAGCTATGATGTTTGGGCTTATCTATCACAAGAACACAATACTCGAAAATGATTTAACTGAAACACATACTGAATACACAATTTTGGAACACAATACTAACAAATCTGGATTCTAGCATACTGAATAGAACAGAGAATTTGATTCAGAGCTCCTTCAAGATGCTGGGTTTAATTAAGCTGCAAGCCTGCAATCAAAGAAATGAGGATATAGCTCTTAGTACTTCTATGTCAAATATCAAAAGATGGTGAAGATATTAAAAAGGCATCAAAGACTCAAATCTTCCAGAAATTAAAAATAAAAGTATAAAACTTTAGTCATTCTCATGCTTTAAAAGAAAAAAAACAGCAATTACACATCATCTGCTTGAGCAATATTCCATTGATTTTAGAATATAATCAATTTGGGAAACACTGAATAAGATGGAGACTGAATAAGAGGGTTTTCATAACTAAATTTTACCTTTGTGTTCGTCTGTATGATGAGAACAATCGACGTGGAGCTCAATCGCGTTCATCTGGAGAGGGATCAGAGCCGGTGGGTGGCACCTGCCGTGCACGTGAGGCTGGTAGCTCGGTAAGTCCGTGTTATCTACGATTCCCGGGTCGGGTATAACTGCATAAACCATCGGCGCCGAAGGAAGGTAAGCTTGCACCGTGGATGATCTCTCCATCAGCGCCATTAGCCTCGGTGCGGCGACTGCTCAGTCTTGTCCGAAGTATATCCGTTTGGCTAGTTTAAGCCCGTGGTCCACCGCCCTTGCGAAATCCTCCGCCATATCTAATACACAGACAGGCGTAGAGTCGTTTAACTGTATAGATTCAGTTCCTTTTTTCAGACAGCGAGATTACTTCGGAGTCGTGTCTTTTTTCCATTGGACATAAAATTTGAGGAAGGTGTTTATATAAGAGGATAAATCAACGAAGGTAAAATGATATAATCTAGTAAATAAATGAGTAAAGAACGGTATTGAATGAGAAGAGAGAAACAGCGAAGTTGCAGAATTTGGAACAGTGAGGATAAAGTGAAGAAGTCGTGACGGTTGTGATTTGTGAGGAGAAATGTGTAAAGATGATCTGACGTGGCAATTAGAAGCTATGTGATTGGCTGATTTATTGATCTGACGTGGATAGCTTAGAATTGGAGAGTATTCTCTTTTTAGTATAGTATAGATGGTTTTGATGATTGTTGGTGATTCATTTATTGTTGTTAACTCTTGTTTTATTAACTCTTGTTTTTCTTGTTTTATGTTTTTTTTAATTTAAATAATTAAAGTCAAAACACCAAGCTAAGTAAATGATGTAAATTAAGTAAGAGAAAAGACTAGTCAATTGTAAAAATATGAAAATTCATGTAATCAAGCAAAACTGATATACATAAACTGGATATATAACTTGAATCAAAGATTTAAGATTATCTCATTTTCTTGTTGACAACACTATGTTTTTAACACCTAGTAGGCTTAACTTTGTTGATTACTCACTACAAGAAAACATAAAAGTTTTCAACAGATTTATAACAAAATCAAATCCGTCAAAATTTTATAGGAAATTCCAACGGAATAAAGTAGAATTAAAGATGTTTAAAAAAAACAAATCTGTCAAAAATTTGTTAGAAATGTTTGACAAATTCGCAAAAAAATTAAATACATAGTTATTTTCAATAATTCATTGCAAATTTTTGACGGATTCAAGACGGATTAAATAAATATTGTTTTTTCATAAATTTATAGGGAATCCATTAAAAATTTCAAAGTGTTCACGACAGAAACAAATAAATAATTTCTGAAGAAAATAAATATTTATTTATTTTTAATAAATCCGTCAGAAATTCTTGAAAAACTACAGAAACATTTAATAAAAAATTATATCTATTTAATTTCATCAAAAATTCTTTGGAAATTATAGATGAGTTCCAGAAAATATTTAAAATAAATTTTTATTCATATTAATCTGTCGGAAACCATCCAAAGTTTTGACGGATTCCCAACAGATTTACAATAATTTAGGTTTTAGGGTTTAAAGTGGGTTCAAAATGGGTGTAAAATAGGTAATAATTTATTTGCTAAAGATGAACATGTATTATAATAATGATAAAACATATGTTAAAAAACAAATATTACTACATTTGCATATAATAAATCAGAGGCCTAAAATTTAACCAAGAAAAGAAAGCGTCAATATTTTTGGAAATCACCTAAAGTGAAAATATCCAATCAATTTTTGATGAATGCAGTCAGTCAGTAAATTTTAATACATAATTTGTCCAATTATCATCTCCTTCTCCCTCGATCTCTCTCTCAAAATCCATCAAAGTTACCCCTCTCTCCTAATGAACACAGTCAAAATCACATCTCTCTCTTCTTATCCATTTATCATGTAAGGTTCTTTTTAATTTAGATGAGATCGTTAGATTAGTGTTTGGTTGTTGGTTATAAGGATCTACATTTTATTGTTATGATTTTATTTTTTTAAGGGATTTGGATGTTTGTTTCAAAACTGAATGTTAGGGTCTTAGAATTTGGATGCTAGTTTTAGGATTTAAGATTTTAGTTTTAGGATTTGATAGTTTGAGCATCTTTTTAGGGTTAGTTAAATACTAAAAACATTTTATATTTAAAAAAAATATTTTGGATTTTTAAATAATTATGTTATTTAAAAAATATTTATACAATTTCAAATTTATAATGTTTTTATAAGCACTTTTTGTAAAATTTTGAGAATCTCAATGAATCTTTCCGACATAACGTTTTTGACAAAATTTTGACAAACTTTTGTTCGTCAGGAATTTTCACGACAAGTTTCTGATTGGAAAAGTTTCATTTGAACATTTCGTCAAAAACTGTTCGAAATTTTCCATCAGGAATTCGTCAAGATTTTTTAATTGATTTCCAATAAATAATGTTCTCGACGAATTAGAATTGACGAAACATATTCGTTAAAAATCAAATGGAAATGACCTTTTTCAAGAGATTTCCGATGGATATATCTGTTAGGGATATAATTAAGGTTCATGCACTCCAAAATATTTATAAATAGTTGTGTTATAAATTTAAACATGAATAGACTAAAACTATGGTTCATACAATTAAAAAAAAATCAAGAATGAGTTGAACATCACTTTTTATCAGAATTGAACACAAATACTTATTACTTTCCTTCTACCTGTTACCACCAAGTACTTGATTTGATTTTTCAAGTACTTGTCATTATCAAATCAGATTTCAAGTATTAGAATTTTGATACTTGCAATTATAAGAGAAGTAATAAGTTCTGGAAACAAAGATAAGCCACCCTGATTGATATTACACGTCTTTTTTAATATATTAAAATAGATTAGTAACAAGTTAAATCGGCAAAGAAGAAACTTACCAAATCTGAGAAAGCCCTTGCTGCCTCGTTCTGTAATGAAGATACTCGTGGTCAAGAAAGGTGGTCTTGTGTAGACGCTAAAGAGGGAGAAAGAATAAGGAGCTGGTGTCCCAAATTCCCAATGATAGAGAATTTGCAATCTTGGTTATTCCCCTTATGAATATATTTAGTCGGATCGTGCCGAGCGTTTCCTCGTAGGCTCTATTAAAACCAGTGAGATAGTTGGTTGAAGGTTTCATTTCTCGAAGGTCAAATCCCAAATTTTCAAAGTTTCCATAAAGATAAGGTTATCTGAGCTAAATGTATTGATGAGAAGTTGGTTGACCTCAAAATGTTCTTGGTAAGCACTGCAAGTAAAGGGTCGTTATGGAGTGTGAACATCACTGTCATTCTCTTCAGAAAAAGTGAATTAAATGTCATTCTCTGGTTTGGTGGGGCATTGTTTAGCTGTTGTCGCCTTTCTTTAAAATTCCGGACAAATTCTTTGCATGGCGACATCACTCCCATGATTGTGTTAATACGTCGATTGACATGTGGTCTTCCTCTCCAGAGATGTATATGCCACCTCGATGCACCGATCCTGGAGGGACCATAACATTAGGAATCAATGGTATTGTTGGATCCCTTCTTGGTTTTAAGTCTCCATTTATACAAAATCTTTTGGCCAATCTGAAGAACCATATCAACACAGGTCCAGTGAGGCTCTCCATGAACAGCTAGCAGTATTCAGCATCATTTTCTTTGTAGGTAAAGTGTGCTCGTCCCACGGATATGATGAATGCGATATGTGATCTGTGGGATCATAATCGCCTTAAAAGGACTGGACACGCATCCTGTCTATTTGAGGAACCTTGTGTGACACTGCCTCACTAGTGTTTTAGTCAAGTGCAGTTGAATGTCACATGAGTCTTTGTAGTTTCACTTGAGAAGTTCTTAAATCATTTGAGTATGTTTTCAGCATAATGATGTTGAGATAAAGTTATCCTGGCAAAAGCCTTTGTAATCTTCACTCCAATAATAACATATGCAAGACCCATGTTATTCATGTCAAATGATTATCTTGATTTGTTGGATGATATCTTTATTGCTTTTATGATGAGTACCCACTATGAATATATTCGAAGTAAACACATTCATCACATTTATTGATGCTCAGACCATTCCAATTCCTCACACTACAAAATGTTTGATGCCATTTTCCTTGAGCTTCCTTAAGATCAGACAAAAACTTCACAAGTCAATAGAGTTCGTTTTCTTAACCCGGAACCATGATTCGTTCGGGTTGTTCTATGTATATACCCTTCTCTAAATCTCCATTTGAAAATATACTTGTAGCATTAATTATGGATTTCCAAGTCTTTGAATGCTGCAATTCTAATCAACATTCTGATTGAAGTTGTTATCATGACGAGAGAATATGTGTTAATGAAACCTAGAGCTTCTTTATGTTTCAATCCTTGAACCACAAGTTTGGTCTTGTATTTATCAATTGAGACGCCAATTTTCGACCTTGTTCTGAAGATCCATTTACATCATATTCCTTCAAAACCTTGAGGTAAATCAGTTATCTCATACGAGATTCTACATCATTGATTAATTTTGCTACTGACTACTTCTTTCCAAGATGTGTGTCTGGTGTAGACATAGCCTATGTGTAATATATAAGTTTATTATCAGAGAGAAATACCATCATTAAATCTTCATCATAAGAATTTTTCTTACCAGATCTCTTGCTTCATCTAGGTTCTTCTTCAAAGTCTCTCACTTCAGTAATAGAAGAGTATCAGAAATACTTGCCTCAATAATAGAGGTAATACATCTCTTTCTTCACGAGTGTGTTTTGAATGATCTAATATCCTTACATGGAAATATATGTTCAAAGAATGATTAATTATTTGATTTCATAATTGTACTGACATAGATATTTGGTATATCTAAATTCATATTGTGACCTTTTGAGGATGTGACATTGTAAGTTTTTCTAAGCACCTCTATAATTTGAGGGATTTGTATGATGGTTGAAATGGTGTAATGCATGTTTCCTTTTGAGGTATTTTGTTGATGATATAGTTTGTGGTGAATAATGCTTCCCACAATGATTTTGGGCTAACTCAAATGCTTACAACTTGTATGCATCATTTCTATTAGAGGTCAATTATTTTTTTTGAAACTTTTTTAATTCTAGTGAATAGAGAGCATTCGTTGGATAATGTTCTCTACTTGACAAAAAAACATTGAATGGTCTTTCATGTTCACCTACTCTCTTACGTCTAACTGTTTGATAGTACTTTCCATTTTTTTCCTTTTTGTGGTTGTGCATTGAATTTTCCTAGTCGTTGTTTTTACAAGTAACAATTAAACATAGTAGTATCTTCCACAATCGTCTGTGAAACTTACATACTTTTTAACATACATACATCAAGCCTCACAAGTTTGTATGTATTAAACTTATGTGTTCGGTCGTTCGTTTGGAATGAGGTGATAGTTTTTTGTGAGTTTTTTATTGACACACATTTCACATTTTTCTTTGCTAGCTTTGGACTTAGGATCATGTTCATATTTATGAGTGACACAAGCAACCTAATTCTTATTCATTGGAATTTTAGAAACATAAAATAGTTTTTTTATTAACGATTTTCATTGCACACATATTGATCAATGCAGATTTAACAAAACATTTTTCACTAACACCATTATTCCTGTAAATCAGCAGATCAAATTCAAAAATAATTTCAAATCCATGCTTACTCATCAGATAACCATAACTAAGATTCTTCTTCATGTCATGAACATGTTTCACCTTATTGAGAATGACCTCCATACTTGATGTCATCTTTAACATAACTTCCAATACTTTCCTTCAATATTAGTTGTGACACATTTTCCATCATCACTTGAACATCAGCTTTACACTTTTGATTTGTACTTAACATATCTTTGTCAATGAATATGTGTGTAATGGGTGTTGTACCATATTTTGGGGGGTTTTCTTGAAACATCTCATCGTATGTAACCACATCGCATAGATCAGCTTCAGTTTTGTCTACTTGAGTTTACTATGTAGCCTTGTTGCAATATTACAAAGTTATATATCCCAATTTGCCATACTGATTAAACTTTTCAAAGTTTCATGATAATTATGTTTGCTTATGTCAGGAGCATTTTTAGAAAAAATGATCTTTAAAGTTTTGACTTATATGGATACATTAAACAGTTAGTCCACCAGACCTTTTTTTTAATCTAGCCTTTGCATCAGAAGTTGATATGCGTCCATGCATAAATGTTAGAAGAGTCCTTAGGTCTGTATTATCTGTAGGTAGAACTGATTTGACCTCAGTAAAATACATAGCCAGATTCAGAATAGTAAAAAAAATCATCATTTGCCGTCCCTTTTTTATGCAAGTCAAAAAAAATATTTGAGGAGAAGAATACTCCAAGCATCGACTGATGAGACCTGGTCGATATTGATCAATATCACGACAACGGAGACGATCTATTGCCACTTAACTGTGTCGATCGACACTAACATCAATGAGGAGGTATATCGTTTTCCTTGTTAAATTTTGTACTTATGATTTATGTTCTTACCAAACTTCGACTAGATAAACACTGGGGATAATGTTATTTAAGCATGGGGGAGGTTTACTGATATTAATTTATTTCTGAGTCTTATCAAATGTATTCAAAACAGTGTGTTATTGAATCAAAGAGGTTATGATCAAATAATTTTTTATTGCTACTCTAATCACTCTCTAGCACCGTCTACATATACTGATTGTAAGATGTATTAGATAGAAACACCGCAGTGTATTACTTAATGCTAACATACACACTTGCTGAGAATGTTTGGAGAAACCAAATCTGACTTCCAACCTTAATCTACTCTACTTTCTTGTTTTGAGGCTTGGTATACATTGGATCAAAGTCCTTCAAGTCTGGATGGTAAAGTCTGTGTGTTTCTGATTTCCCTTTCACCTCTCTTCATCATCCATAAGTATAAAAGATTGAGATGATTTCCTGGAAGATGCAAAGGGCTAGGTAAATTATTACATATGACCCCATCATTCTAATTTAGAAAGTCATTATTACACATCGTTGGAAGCAAGGAATACATAAATTACCTGTTACCCCACTATTCGCCTACACTTTGCCAAAAAAGCTAAAAAGTAGTCAAATCAATAAAGATGAACAAAAATGTTCATTGGAATTGAAATAGTGAGGATTAGTGAGGGAAAGAGTCAGAGAAGACTACATGTGGGTTAAGAAACTTGCTTGAGTTGATTCCATGTGTCCCTTGATCGATACTCTCAAGACGTAGCCTACACATCTATTTTATGCAGAAATGAGGTTAGTAGTACATTGAAAGCATCTAAGGTTAGTAATGATTCACTTCCACCTATCATATTTGCAGAAGTGAGAGTAGTGATTTTATATTATGTGAGTCCCTGTTTTTTTCAAACCTCTTTCATTATGAATGTCCTCTGTGTTTTGCTTGAGAACAAGCAAAAGGGTAAGTCTCGAGGAGTTGATATACCATGGATTTTACCTATTTTTAGCCATGGTATATAACTATTTTATTATTCTGTTTTGGAGTATTTTTAGCATAATTACATGTTCATGTATGATTTGGAGAAAAGTTGTTTGGAGATAAAATTGGAAGATAGTCGTAGCTGACCATCGAACCAGTCCAAGAGTCGACATTAAGAGTCAAACATCAATTGACGAACATCATATGTCGTCGATTGACAGCAAAGCACGCAAGGCCCGACTTGAAGCCCAAGACTTGCATATTTACGGAAATACTCTTGGCCGACTTTAACCTAATATTTATAGGCTCTGCCATTGTTCTAGGCAACACACACTTTAATACTTTATAAAGCAAACATATTTAAAGTTTTTTTGTAGTTTGGAGAGAAGATCCAAGATTCCTTCAGAGCTTTGCATTGGAACTCTAGTTTTTCGTACTTTATGAATCTATGCAATTTACTTTTATGTTTTTGTGATTTACTTTGCTATGTCTGAGTAATTTACTTGTTAGATTTAGGGTTCAATAAGGTTATGAGGGATTAGCCCAAAATATAGAGCTCCTAAGGTGATAGATATCCTTCAAGGAATTGTTGTTAATGCTTGTGTTCTAGAGTAGATTACTAGAACCTTGAACTTAGGATTGTGGATAACTCCCACGGTAGGTTCTGCACAAAATAGATTCTATTGAGGTAGGATTGTTAGAAACAAGCTACAGCTTATTTAGTCAACCTCTCGATCAACTCGTTAAAGCATGTCTACGGGAAACATCGATCGATGCTAATCTCAAAGCATCAATAGACGTTCGACCTGTATCAACAAGCAGAAGCTGAGATACTATACTTAGTCAAAACATAAGACCTGTATGCAAAATCTGGATATTTTTACACTGGAATTCGAGTTCTAGGATTGACAACCTAGGTATTCTATACCACTATAATCATGATTACCTGAAACCCTAAATCTAGCGTTTCGCATAATTGTTAACAACTTCAAACCAATCAGCTGAACAATTGTCTTGTTCACCCTGCTGTTTACTTATTCATTTGCTTGCCTAGCTTAATCATAAACTGTAGACATCTATTGTGTGCCACGTTCCTTATGGATTTGATTCTTATATACTATAACTGAACTCTTTTTTAAGAGAGTAAAGTCAATACTTAGGCTAATTTATGTGATATCAACCGACTTAACAAATCCATAAAAGATATGGGAAATACACAGGAATCATCGTTCAACCTCGTGAGCGATACACCTTATACATAAGATCCTCTCTTTACCAAAGAATGAATCAAATTTTTCTTACACGATATAGATCATTAATTATCTTAAGCCTTAGCCAAATTAAGAGTTCTCTTTTTTCATTCTAGGATTTACAGTAAATCAATTTTCACTTCAAAGATCCATCTTACAAAACCGATATTTACTATTCGAACCATAAAACATCTTATAATTGTGTTTACTATGTTTTTCAGAAAATATATATATATTTGTATTCAATGAAGTTTTGTGGATTCTATAGGTTACAATTATATACGTGAGTGGAAAGTCTACCAGAAGATTAAAGTGCCAGTAGAGATTGTAGTGTCATTTTTCATATTTTTAAAAAGTCACTGATTGATGCTGGTGTGTCAATAAAGGTATTTGAAGGATATATGCTGACATACTTCACAAGCCAATAGTTAATGCATGTGCTAAAGAAGATAACCATGAGTGATGCTTGAGTTCTAAAATGCAGTCAAAACGGGTAAAATTGTTAGCTCCAAGCCTGGCGCTGGGGTAAATCCCGTGAAGCATGGACTTGGGACGCCAAATATTATACACAGATCTGGGGCGCCAATAACAGAAATATTTCCTTGGTGTAGTGGCTATCGAGCTAACATGTCTCCTAGAGGTGTCGGGTTTGATTCCAGTAAATGGCAACATTTTTGTAAATTTGCTTTAGGCGTGTCATTATTCTGGACCGGCACTGGTTAGCGTAGATTTTGAATAAGTTTTAGAACTCAACATAAAATGATAAACTTTCTCATCTAAAATGTTGAGAAGTTTGAGAATATTTTATTGAACGACTTGTGAAGTACTTCAACGAAAATAGAATCGGAGCTAGATATGACCAGTTGAAAATGAGAGATTATAATAGTTGGATGACGTGAGTGAAGATGCAGAGTTTTTATGTACAACTTCTACCAGTTGGGTAGGATCTCTTACAACAAAATAAATAATGGAAGGTTCGAGCTGGATATGAGTAGCTGACTTAAACAGTGAAGATGGAGCCGAGCTACAGGTAAACTACAGGTTACTTGAAAGCCAAGCAGCCGAATACAAAATTCATTAGTTTGTAATTATTACTTACCTCAAATATCCCGGTTTAATTCCCTTTTGCCACCATTTCATCTTATTTCTGTTACAAAAAAAAAATCATAAGAAAAAGTTTTACAAAATACTATGTACAAGAGTTAGAAATATTCTATAAGAAAGATTAAGAATATCTCGTCGTTGGAAAGTTGATTAGGGTTATCCACAAAATATACAGAATATAAATATGTTATGGGGATATTTGCATTGAGCTTAATAGACAAAAAGATTTTTAGCAAAAAGATTTAATAAATTGTATGATGAGTGAAACACAAATAACTAAAGAAGAGAGAATTTTTTGGACCATGTATTCTATCACAGAAACATTTGAGATAGTGTTTTCTTGTTAAGTGATACTTGTAAACAGGGGCGGAGGCAAAGTAGGGTTTGTGGGGTCACCTGACCCCACTAAATTTTGGGAAAAAGTATTTTAGTGTATATTTTTCTAAAATTGCTTTAATATTTTGGTAAGTTTTGGCATTTGACCCCATTAATTTATGTTTATATTTCATATGTTCCCATTAGAAAAAAACATTTCTTATAGCATCATATATTGTCAAGTTTTAATATTAAATTTATCTATTATGACCCTGTAAAAAATATTTCTAACTCCGCCACTGCTTGTAAATATATTTTAAAATCTCTAATATGTACATTTACGTAGTACTTTTGACGTTGTATTTATACTACTTCCTATATCAGTCATGTCTTGAACTTTGAAGATATATTTTCTTATCAAGTTTTTCGGCATCCACACGTCTTTTCATTTGTATAATATTTGTTTTATTAGAATTTGAAATTTTTCAAACAATAGACCTTAAAAACGAAAATATAAATTAAGCATATATTTTCTTATCAATTTTCCGAGGCATGTACACGTCTTTTTGTCTCGTATAATATGTGTGTTTAAAATTAAAAAGTTTTCCTTAAACAATCTATACTAGTAAAAGGGACCTTTCGAGGCTCAAGAGAGTCCACATCAGCGAAACAAACTTCTCTCGAAAGATGACACGTGATATAATTAACAAAAAAATGAAAAAATAAATAAAAGTAAATATACGATATAAGGAAAACTAAATAATAAGTAAATATACAATATAAGAAATAGAAAAATTACATTAAACATCTATCTGAAATTTAAAAAAATAATAATAATAATAAACAAATATACAATATAAGAATAGAAAAATACATTAAACATTTATTGTTATATTATAATTTGATATAAAATAAAAAACTTAGAATAAGTAATTATCCGATATAATAAAAATAAAAATAAGTAAATATACAATATAAGAAATAGAAAAATTAAATTAAGCATCTATCTGAAAAATATATAGTAAAATAAATAATAATTAAATATAAAATACAAGAAATAAAAATATTACATTAAATATCTATTATAATATTAGAATAAGTAAATATAAATAATATACAATATACAATATACGAAATATAAAAAGTATACTAAATATTTATCTAAAAAATTAATTTTAATAAATTAAACATCTATCTGAAAAATGTATAGTAAAATAAATAATAAGTAAATATAGAATATACGAAACAAAAATATTACATTAAATATCTATTATAATATTATAATATTATAATAAAATAAATAATAAGTAAATATAAAATATAAGAAATAGAAATATTACATTAAACATTTATCGTAATATTATCATTTGATATAATTCAATATAAGAAATGAAAAAACTACATTGAACATCTAAATGAAAAATGTATAGTTTTAAATTTTTATAATTTATAAATATTTTATAAGTAAATATACAATAATGGAAAAAATAAATAATAAGTAAATATACAATATAAGAAATAAAGATATTATCTATCGTAATATTACAATAAATAAATATACAACAAAAGAACAAATAAATAATAACTAATTATGATATATAAGGAATAAAATATTACATTACAGATCTATCGTAATATTATCATTTAATATAAAAGCAAAAAAAATAGAATAAGTAAATATACAAAATAAGAAAAATAAAAAAAAGTAAATATACAACATAAAAATGGAAAAATTAAATCAAACATCTATCTGAAACTGTATAGTAAAATAAATAATAAGTTAATATATAATATAGAAATAGAAATATTACATTAAACATCTACCATAATATTAGATAAGTAAATATATATATAAGAAAGAAAAAATAGTAAGTATATATACAATATAAGAATAGAAAAATTAAATTAAACATCTATCTGAAAAATATATAGTAAAATAAATAATAAGTAAATATATAACATAAGATATAGAAATATTACATTAAACATCTATCGTAATATTACCATTTGATATAAAAGAAAAAAAATTAGAATAAATAAATATACTATATAAGAATAAATAAATAATATCTCAATATTCAATATAAGAAATTGAAATACTATATTAAACATCTATCTGAAAATGTATAGTTTTACATTTTAAAGTAAATATACAATATATAAAATGGAAATACTACATTAAACACATATCTGAAAAATGTAGTTTTTACATTTTTATTATTTCCATTTCTTTTATGTGAATAGACCACTTATCTCGCTCTCAAACCACATCATTGTAAATGTCTCTGTCACTTATATCACAGAAAAACTATCGAAGTGAAACAGTCACAGGTACACAGGTTGGTAAAAGAGTCTCATTCCAAAAGAATCATTTTATCTCTAATAGTCTTAAACCAAGTATGGTATGCAATGACCTTAAACAAAAGTCAAGGACAAAGCTTGAAATTAGTTATTCTATATTTGCCTAAACCAGTTTTTAGTCATGGCCAACTATACATTGCTCTCGCAAGAGTAACATCACGTGAAGGTGTTTAAGCATTTTACAAGAAAAAAGTTTCAGCAACTGGAGTAAATAACATTGTCTACAAAAAAATCTTTAACAGCATCCCCACTAATAAGGTATATATATATACACAAAAAATATTATACATGTCTATTCACTATACAAGTTCCTAAATTTGACGGGTAAAGGAGAAAATGACACAAACGGAAAAAAATGAGAAAAAGACAGAATGCATAGATGAAAGGAGATGAATAAATCTTCTTTTATAGGGAAAATATATTTGGATAAGTTCAAATGCAGATAGTGAAGAACTAACTTACATCAAGTATTTTCCATATGACTTCATCACTCATATGATGGTAAATAGTATTGAACAATAACTAAGAAACCAAGTATAGATCTATCATAAATAAACACACCAGTCATAAACAAAACCGCGATTAATATTACAAGTTAAAGAGTATATCATATTAATCTTCAAGATGTAAATAGATCAGAATCTCAAAACAACAAGTAGTGGCGTTGCCATCACATAATGAAAAGGAATCCACTGTCACAAACCATAACTCTAAAGATTATAAAACAACATGATGTTAATAAAGAGCAAAGGTGATAAACACAAAAGATATCATAGATGGAGCAGGCAGTGAAATATAGCAAGAAATAGCCACAAGGGTATAAATATAAATATGCAAAAAAGAACAGAGTCAAAGGATGATAAAGACTTATACTTTAGACATCACTAAAGACGATCCAATTTTAATAATTTGTACCCAGTATCCTTTTTGACACTGTGATGTCACTCAAATTACCCTAAGGAGTGAATTACTCTCTCAAATAAGAGGTTCAATTGTAATACTTAGGGATCGAATCCAGAGAGACTCAAGGATTACACAATAGATTAAATAGTATTAAAATAAAGCTGGGTAAATATGTCTTAAATAGTAAATTAAATGGTGAGCAAGGCAGTTGCTCGATTGATTTGATTTGAGGTTGTTAACAGAAGGAAAGGTAGCTAGACTTAGGTATTATCTCAGGTGTGACAAGTTTGCAAGTTAATTAGGGTTTTTAGTATTCATAGTTCTGAACTCAAACTTTTAGTTTAATCAAATGATTAACTACGCTTGGATCTCGGGTCATCAACTCTCGTTCGATGATCATAAGAAAGTGTCGATCGATAATTCAATGGAACATCGATCGATGCACCTTTCACAATATCGACCGATACAACCCTAGTTGCGTCGATCGATATTGCTTCCAGCGAACCTTAAGATCAGGTTTGATGGGTTCTCTAATCTAACTAGGAACAACTCTCGTTTGTTCTCAGTCAGATTAGAACACACTAGTTTAGTTTTCAGAAAACTGTTAAGTTCTCACTTATCCAAATTAATCCTAAGATCTAGGTCAAGGATGACTAATCCCAAACAAAGTATTAAGAACAACTAGTTGAAGAACTATATTTTAAACACCCTAACAATGATTTATTTGCAATACATGAGTCAACCTTGTGAGAAACCTAAATCTAACAATGAGACTACTCAAACATATTCATAAGAAACATTATGATGGTCTGAATAATACTGCAATAAAATAAATAAGAGTAGAACAAAGTAAAGAAACAAGGGAGTTCAAGATCTTCCCTCTCTCAAGGTGCTCAGATCTCTCTCTCCAATCCTAAGCTTTCTCTCTCTCTAGAATAGTATGAAGCATAGCAGCCAACAATGGCTTAGAAAACAGTAAAATAGGGTTTCTGGTCGACCAAGGGTATAAGGGTAATTTGTGGTTATTTCTGGGCTCAGTTTGTCATAAAATATACTCAGCCCACATTCTGATGTCTCTGTCGATCGACATGCAGTGTGCACCATCGATCGACATACAATCCTCTTCTCGACAGCTTCCTCTCGCGAGGCAGACTGACCACTCTTCAGTAAATTATGCATAACTTCTGCTACAAGATGCGGATTGACCTCAGACCGGTGGCATTGGAAAGCTAACTCACAACTCTATCTTGTGTCAAAAGATGGGCTAAATCCAACGGTGGGAAGGTCTTCATCGAGAGCTAAACATCTGAAGCGTATGTACAGTTCTGCACTTCGAAAGACTCCAAAAGGCACCAAAATCACCTTATATCTCCAAATCGTCCATGAACCTGTAAATACTCTAAATAGACTCCAATACATGATAAATAGTATATAAAAACTTATATACCATGGGTAAAAATAGGTAAAATCCATGGTATATCAACTCCCCCAGACTTACCCTTTTGCTTGTCCTCAAGCAAAACAAACAGGCAGTCTCTCTGAAAGAGGTTTGAAAACAGCAGGGACTCAAAAGATTTTAAAAACTCAGTTCATCATCTCTCTAGTAGTGAAAACCAAATCATTAAACATCCTAACCTTAGAAGCACATTATACAATATCCTAGTATAACAACCAAATTCCACTAGTTCCACAACCTAACAATCATGTCTGACAATCCCCTCTACTAACCTCATTTCTTGCATAAAAATAAAAGTGTAGGCTTTACCTTGGGAGTATCGATCACAGGACACATGGATTCAACTCAAGCAAGTTTCTGAACACACGGGTAGTCTTCTCTGATCCCTTTCTCCCCTCACTCTCTTCTCTGAATCTCTTATTACTTTCAATTTCAATGAATTTCGATGCTGATTCAGACCATCTATTTCATCTCATTGACATTGCATACATTCTCATAAATCATACATTTCTTGCAACTAATGCATTCCATGTAACTTTTTGGGCAAAGTGTAGGCGAATAGTGGGGTCATGGGTAATGTACCTACCCCTTGCTTCCACAATGTGTGATCATCCTTGAGATTTAGAATAATGGGGTCGCTGGAGACACTCCTACCCCTCTGCCTCTCAAGAAATCATTTCAATCTTTTCTTTATAAACTTAGATCTTTGAGATGCCGAAGAGAGAGAAGGAAGGGAACCAGAAACACACAGACTTTTTACCTTCCAGACTTGCAGGAGGATTCCGATCTAATGTATACCAAGCCCCAAGACAAGCAAATCAAGTCAGTATTATATTGGAGGTCAGCTTTGGTTCCTTCAAACAATCTCAGCAAGTGCAAACATAGTTGACAGGTTGATCTACTTTAGTGTCTATAGTACTTCTGCAGTCAGTAAATCTAAGACTGGTCTAAAGAGTGGTTAGATGACAAGTAATAAATCAATTAAGTTATATTCCCTTCTTGACTCAATAAAAACTTTTTGAAAACGTTTTAAATAAGACTCATAAAGTAGATAATCGTTAGTAATCCCCCCAGACTTAAATTACACTGTCCTCAGTGTAAAACAATCAGTGGTAGGGTGAAAATCATAAAGCATAAGTACGATACTTAACAAGTAAGAACGACATACCAGCTCGCTGATGTCTGTGTCGATCGACCAAAGAAGTGGAATCGATCATTGTACCTGAAGCGCTGTCGAACGATATCAACATGGTCTCATTGGTCGATGTGCTGAGCAATCGTCTACTTGGATCTGTTTTCTTTCTTTTCTTTTTTTTTTAACAAGAAGCAAAAATTAGTAATAATCTAAACTAAACTTTGAAGAAATTACCTAATAGTGGGTTGTCTCCCACTCAGCGCTTGTTTTACATCATTGAAGCTCGACGGTCATGTTATATCAATTGGTAGGTGGCAGTCCAAGACTTGTAATTTGTCTGTCTGGTCTCTCTGCTTCCGCCCAATAGTGCTTTACTCTTTGTCCATTCACCTTGAAGTCTTCTCCCTTAGAGTTGATTAGCACTATGGCTCCAGACGGGCTTACTTCTTTAACAGTAAAGGGACCACACCAGCGGGAACTTAATTTACCAGGAAATATTGCCAAACGAGAATTATACAAAAGCACCTGATCATTCGGTTCGTAATGTCTAGATATGATCTTCTTGTCGTGATAGGCTTTTGTCCTCTCTTTGTATAACTTTGAATTTTCATAAGCATGATATCTGATTTCATCTAATTCATTCAGCTGAATCAATCTCCTTTCCTTAGCAGGTTTGACGTCGAAGTTCATCATTTTTACAGCCCATGCCGCCTTGTATTCTAACTCCACTGGAAGGTGACATGATTTTCCATAAAGTAGGTGAAATGGTGTAGTTCCGAGTGGGGTCTTAAATGCAGTTCTATAAGCCCAAAGTGCATCATCCAGTTTTGTGGACCAATCTTTTCTTGTTTTCCCTACCGTTTTTTCCAGGATTTCCTTGATTTGACGGTTTGAAACTTCTACTTGTCCATTGGTCTGAGGATGATAAGGCGTAGCTACTCGATGGTGGACTCCATGCTTCGTAAGCAGCTTATCAAACACTTTGTTAATAAAATGAGAGCCTCCATCGCTTATTACCACTCTAGAAACTCAGAGTCTAGGAAAAATGATGCTTTTGAAAAGTTTCACGACTACAGCAGCATCGTTTGTCGGGGATGCTATTGCTTCTACCCACTTAGATACATAGTCGACAGCGACTAGGATATATTTGTTCCCGTATGAAGAAGGAAAAGGGCCCATAAAGTCGATGCCCCAACAATCAAAGACTTCTACTTCTAATATGAAATTCTGTTTCATTTCGTGTCTTTTGCTGATTTTTCCTCTTCGTTGGCAGCGATCACATTTTGCTATATAAGATTGTGCATCACGAAACATGGTTGGCCACCAAAAACCAGCCTGAAGAATTTTTGACACAGTCTTAAAACTCGCAAAATGGCCAGCATAATCAGATCCATGACAGTCGAAGAGTATATCTGGAACTTCAACTTCTGCAATGCAGCGTCTATAAATCTTGTCAGCACAATGCTTATAGAGATATGGTTTGTCCCAATGATATCGTCTGACTTCTCTTAGGAACTCTTTCCTTGAGTAACCTTGGAGGCCTTCTGGTTCCACGTCAGCAGCTAGATAATTTACTATATCAGCATACCAAGGTCGGTTTTTAAAATTTCCGTCAATTGCATGAACCCCCAGACTTAGACTTCTACCCCCATGAGAATCAAATTCAGATTGCATAGAGTTATATGCAACATTGACATTTATATAACCTATCAATTCGTCTTGTTTTGTGTGGGTCCACTGATTGTCAAAGGTGTCGATCGATTCTTCATCAAAAGTTGAACACATGTTGCCAATGAACGCAGAGTCTATTTGATAGACGTTTTCTATGGGTAGTGAGTCATCAATTGGAATATCGTCTTCGACTCTAATTCGTGAAAGATGATCAGAAACTCCGTTTTCTACTCCTCTTTTATCTTTTATTTCGATATCGAATTCTTGTAGGACCAGGATCCATCTCACAAGTCTTGGCTTTGCGTCTTTCTTTTGCATTAAGTATTTCAAAGCAGCGTGGTCGGTGTGGACAACTACTTTTGAGCCAACTAAGTAGGGGCGAAATTTTTCGAAAGCAAAAACAACTGCTAGTAACTCCTTTTCGGTCGTCGCATAGTTTCTTTGCGCATCGTCCAGAGTCCTACTAGCATAGCAGATAACATGTAACTTCTTATCCTTTTTCTGCCCAAGTACTGCTCCTACAGCGAAGTCGCTTGCGTCGCACATTATTTCGAAAGGTAAATTCCAATCCGGAGCTTGCACAATGGGAGCAGTCACTAGAGCTGTCTTAATTTCTTGAAAAGCTCTTAGGCACTCAGGGGTAAAGTTGAATTTGACTTCTTTGCTCAGGAGAGATGTAAGGGGTATGGTTATTTTGCTAAAATCTTTTATGAATCTCCTGTAGAAACCAGCATGTCCCAGAAAACTTCTTACATCTTTGACATTGGTCGGTGTTGGCAAACCTGTCATCACTTCTATTTTAGCTTTATCCACCTCGATACCGACTGCAGATACCTTGTGGCCTAAAACAATCCCATCGTTAACCATAAAATGGCATTTTTCTCCCAATTTAGAACAAGATTTTTCTCCTCACATCTAGCTAATACCTTGCACAAGTTGTTGAGGCATGATGTAAAATCGGATCCATACACCGAGAAATCATCCATGAAGACTTCCATGAAATCCTCGATCATATCTGTAAAGATATACATCATGCATCTCTGGAAGGTAGCAGGAGCATTACAAAGCCCAAAGGGCATCCTTCGGTATGCGAATGTACCATATGGACAAGTGAATGTGGTCTTTTCCTGATCCTCGGGATAAATAGGGATTTGGAAAAATCCTGAATATCCGTCGAGAAATCAGTAGTACTGATGATTGGCTAATCTTTCGAGCATTTGGTCGATGAAGGGCAGGGGAAAATGATCCTTCCTGGTGGCGGTATTTAACTTCCTATAATCAATACACATTCGATGCCCAGTGACGGTTCTCGTAGGAATGACTTCGTCTTTATCATTCTTCACCACTGTAATACCTCCCTTTTTGGAACGACATGCACCGGGCTTACCCAATTACTATCTGAAATCGGGTAAATGATTCCGGCATCAAGTAGTTTAATGATTTCCTTCTTAACTACTTCTTTCAGGTTTGGGTTTAGCCTTCTTTGGTGTTCTATTGATGGTTTCGATTTATCTTCTAAATGAATGCGGTGCATGCATAGAGTTGGAGAGATACCAGGAATATCGTCGAGAGAATACCCAAGAGCTTTCCTATACTTGTGCAATTTGTTCAGTAGCAATGCAAGTTCTCCATCATTCAGGTTGGCATTAACGATTACAGGATAAGAATTATCATAGAGAAAAGCATATTTGAGTCCAGCGGGTAATTGTTTCAACTCGACCTTCGGTGCTTTTTCAGAGCTCAAATTGTCCAGCGAAGATGGTTGTCAATCGATGGTATGTTGTGTATATCGATCGACGTTGATTTTTGACTCGTCGTTTTCCTCTTCATCAACATTTTTTATTTCCTCGCTTGCGTTCATCAACCGCGTATATTCGTCAGTCCTGTTATCTATGCTAAACATGTTTCTTTCAGTGGTAGAAAAGTCATTTTCTAAGGGGTCATCTGAGCGTATATCCGCGAAGGATTCTTCAGCTTGCTCAGAGATGTCATCCACATAGAATGCTCGATTATCGATTAGGGGATGTTTGATTAATTTTTCCATGTCAAAAGTCATTGAAATGTCTCCAATGTTCAAACGTAATCGTCCTTTCTTTACGTCAATTATCGCTCCAGCTGTGGCTAGGAAAGGTCTTCCTAAAATAAGGGGATCCTTTGGTTCATGCTTGTATTTTAACACAACGAAGTCCGTTGGTATATGACAATTGTTTATCTTTATAGGTACGTCCTCAAGTAGTCCTTCTGGTACTCGAATGGATCTATTAGCAAGAACCAGGGTTATTTGGGTTGGTTTAAATTCGTCAAACCCGAGGGATATAGCAACAGAGTAAGGCATAAGGTTGACGCTGGAGCCTAGATCACAAAGTGATCTATCAAATCGTTTATCTTTTATGTTGCAATCTAGAACAAAACTTCCAGGGTCAGGTCTTTTGATCGGCATTTCGCCTTGGATTATGGCACTTACATCTTTAGAAACCATCATGACATTGTTTTCCGACGATGGAAAAATTTTGGATACCATGTCTTTCACATATTTCTTAATGGGAGGTGAAACTTTCATGGCATCACTCAGTGTCATTTCAACTGTGATATTTTCGAGCGCTTTCTTGCAAATTGCTTTATCCAATTCTCGTTTTGTCTGCGACGTGTTGGGAGGGAAGGGTGGTAAAGGTTTGTACACTCTCTCTATCACCGGTTCGACGGGTGTCGTTCTCGGTGTAGTAGGTGTAGTACGTCGATCGATGATTTCATCACCACGTCGATCGATGTTCTTGCCCTTCCGTCGATCGATAGTTGCATCTTCTTTTTTATCGTCGCTGAAGTTAATCGGGTCAGAATCATCAAAAGTTATTGGTTTGGATCCACATTTTTCAGTTCTCTCTCCTTCAGCGAGTTTGCCATTGGAAACACTTTCTCTTGTAGTTGGAACAAGGCGTTTCCCGCTCCTTAGAAGTACAGACCAGACTTGAGGTTTTGGGTTTGTGTCGACTTTTTTAGGGAGACATTCTTTTTCTCCTCGAACAAATTCATCGTCGTGGGAAACTCGGCTATTCAAAACTTTTACATGATCGCTCAAAGCTTTAAATTTCTCCATCATTCAGGTTGGCATTAACGATTACAGGATAAGAATTATCATAGAGAAAAGCATATTTGAGTCCAGCGGGTAATTGTTTCAACTCGACCTTCGGTCCTTTTTCAGAGCTCAAATTGTCCAGCGAAGATGGTTGTCGATCGATGGTATGTTGTGTATATCGATCGACGGTTATTTTTGACTCGTTGTTTTCCTCTTCATCAACATTTTTTATTTCCTCGCTTGCGTTCATCAACCGCGTATATTCGTCAGTCCTGTTATCTATGCTAAACATGTTTCTTTCAGTGGTAGAAAAGTCATTTTCTAAGGGGTCATCTGAGCGTAGATCCGCGAAGGATTCTTCAGCTTGCTCAGAGATGTCATCCACATAGAATGCTCGATTATCGATTAGGGGATGTTTGATTAATTTTTCCATGTCAAAAGTCATTGAAATGTCTCCAATGTTCAAACGTAGTTGTCCTTTCTTTACGTCAATTATCGCTCCAGCTGTGGCTAGGAAAGGTCTTCCTAAAATAAGGGGATCCTTTGGTTCATGCTTGTATTTTAACACAACGAAGTCCGTTGGTATATGACAATTGTTTATCTTTATAGGTACGTCCTCAAGTAGTCCTTCTGGTACTGGAATGGATCTATCAGCAAGAACCAGGGTTATTTGGGTTGGTTTAAATTTGCAAACCCGAGGGATATAGCAACAGAGTAAGGCATAAGGTTGACGCTGGAGCCTAGATCACAAAGTGATCTATCAAATCGTTTATCTTTTATGTTGCAATCTAGAACAAAACTTCCAGGGTCAGGTCTTTTGATCGTATTTCGCCTTGGATTATGGCACTTACATCTTTAGAAACCATCATGACATTGTTTTCCGACGATGGAAAATTTTTGGATACCATGTCTTTCACATATTTCTTAATGGGAGGTGAAACTTTCATGGCATCACTCAGTGTCATTTCAACTGTGATATTTTCGAGCGCTTTCTTGCAAATTGCTTTATCCAATTCTCGTTTTGTCTGCGACGTGTTGGGAGGGAAGGGTGGTAAAGGTTTGTACACTCTCTCTATCACCGGTTCGACGGGTGTCGTTCTCGGTGTAGTAGGTGTAGTACGTCGATCGATGATTTCATCACCACGTCGATCGATGTTCTTGCCCTTCCGTCGATCGATAGTTGCATTTTCTTTTTTATCGTCGCTGAAGTTAATCGGGTCAGAATCATCCAGAGTTATTGGTTTGGATCCACATTTTTCAGTTCTCTCTCCTTCAGCGAGTTCGCCATTGGAAACACTTTCTCTTGAAGTTGGAACAAGGCGTTTCCCGCTCCTTAGAAGTACAGACCAGACTTGACGTTTTGGGTTTGTGTCGACTTTTCTAGGGAGACATTCTTTTTCTCCTCGAACAAATTCATCGTCGTGGGAAACTCGGCTATTCAAAACTTTTACATGATCGCTCAAAGCCTTAAATTTCTCCATCATTCAGGTTGGCATTAACGATTACATGATAAGAATTATCATAGAGAAAAGCATATTTGAGTCCAGCGGGTAATTGTTTCAACTCGACCTTCGGTGCTTTTTCAGAGCTCAAATTGTCCAGCGAAGATGGTTGTCGATCGATGGTACGTTGTGTATATCGATCGACGTTGATTTTTGACTCGTCGTTTTCCTCTTCATCAACATTTTTTATTTCCTCGCTTGCGTTCATCAACCGCGTATATTCGTCAGTCTTGTTATCTATGCTAAACATATTTCTTTCAGTGGTAGAAAAGTCATTTTCTAAGGGGTCATCTGAGCGTAGATCCGCGAAGGATTCTTCAGCTTGCTCAGAGATGTCATCCACATAGAATGCTCGATTATCGATTAGGGGATGTTTGATTAATTTTTCCATGTCAAAAGTCATTGAAATTTCTCCAATGTTCAAACGTAATCGTCCTTTCTTTACGTCAATTATCGCTCCAGCTGTGGCTAGGAAAGGTCTTCCTAAAATAAGGGGATCCTTTGGTTCATGCTTGTATTTTAACACAACGAAGTCCGTCGGTATATGACAATTGTTTATCTTTATAGGTACGTCCTCAAGTAGTCCTTCTGGTACTCGAATGGATCTATTAGCAAGAACCAGGGTTATTTGGTTTGGTTTAAATTCGTCAAACCCGAGGGATATAGCAACATAGTAAGGCATAAGGTTAACGCTGGAGCCTAGATCACAAAGTGATCTATCAAATCGTTTATCTTTTATGTTGCAATCTAGAACAAAACTTCCAGGGTCAGGTCTTTTGATCGGCATTTCACCTTGGATTATGGCACTTACATCTTTAGAAACCATCATGACACTGTTTTCCGACGATGGAAAAATTTTGGATACCATGTCTTTCACATATTTCTTAATGGGAGGTGAAACTTTTATGGCATCCCTCAGTGTCATTTCAACTGTGATATTTTCGAGCGCTTTCTTGCAAATTGCTTTATCCAATTCTCGTTTTGTCTGCGACGTGTTGGGAGGGAAGGGTGGTAAAGGTTTGTACACTCTCTATCACCGGTTCGACGGGTGTCGTTCTCGGTGTAGTAGGTGTAGTACGTCGATCGATGATTTCATCACCACGTCGATCGATGTTCTTGCCCTTCCGTCGATCGATAGTTGCATCTTCTTTTTTATCGTCGCTGAAGTTAATCAGGTCAGAATCATCAAGAGTTATTGGTTTGGATCCACATTTTTCAGTTCTCTCTCCTTCAGCGAGTTCGCCATTGGAAACGCTTTCTCTTGTAGTTGGAACAAGGCGTTTCCCACTCCTTAGAAGTACAGACCAGACTTGACGTTTTGGGTTTGTGTCGACTTTTCTAGGGAGACATTCTTTTTCTCCTCGAACAAATTCATCGTCGTGGGAAACTCGGCTATTCAAAACTTTTACATGATCGCTCAAAGCCTTAAATTTCTTATTGAAATTAGAGCACATGGAATCTAATCTTACATCAACATCTTGGACCGTTTTCTGCTGGTCTTTCAAAATTTCTTCCAGTTTAGATTCCACAATGCTCTCATGAGTTTGTTCTTCCTCATGGCTTCTTGTAGACCTCATGTTTATCTGCGGGTTAACAAGTTTTTGTTCGCAAAGGACAATCTGATCGATGAGGTTTACATGTTCTTCTTCATCTCCTTCATGTGAAAAGGTCTTGGATATCCGATCTCCATTAGAAATCTCCATCTTTCTCCTCTCGAGATCAACCTTCGCGGTACTAGTGCTGCTTGCTACATTTTCAATTAGCCTCGTGGCTTCTTTGGGGCTCCTAGTTTTGAGTTTCCCTTGACTTGCAGCGTCCAAAGTCGATTGGTATATCAAATCGAGACCTCTGAAGAAAATATTAAGTAGTTGAATCTCAGAAAATCCATGGTGGGGGCAGTCTCGCTGGTAGCCTTTGAATCTCACCCAAGAGTCTTTAAAAGCTTCAGCAGTGCCTTGAGAAAAATTATAGATATTATTCCTAAATTCTTCGGTCCGTGCATCATCGAAGAAATTGTTGAGAAAGGCACTTTTAATATCACTCCAAGAAGTCAGAGATCCTGGCCGCAACTGTTTCAGCCAGCAGGTCGCGTCTCCATCAAGAGAATGCGGGAAGAGTTTGCAGAATAGATAGTCTTCGGAAACTCCCTGCATCTTTATGTTAGACACAAAGTCCTCAAGTGCTTCGATATGGTCTATGGGATTTTCATGAGGGAGACCATAAAAGGGGTTTTTACCTACTAGAGATAAATATTTTGGTTTCAATTCAAAGTCTTTCCTCTGAATCGCTGGTGGGCGGATCGCAGACCTGTTGGTGTATAACCGATCAGGTCTGTTGTAATCTCCAATCGTTTGGTAACGCTCCAATCCAGCATTCAAAACAACAGCTATTCCAACAGGGATTGCAGTCCTATGTCTATAATTAATTTGGTTCGATGCATTGCATACTTGATCTCTTTTATTTTCTAGAACTACTTTTCCATTATTGAAATTCGTAAACACAGACTTACTTGCTTCCGGCTGGTGGGCGTCGATCTATGTGTGTAAATCAGGGTCAATCGATTTTGGTTGACCGGTATCGATCGATTCCAGCAGTGAAGTGTCGATCGTCTCGTTCGTCGATACGTCGCTCGATATGCTCATTTCTGCTCCGATCGATTGTCGAGACTTGTGTTCTTCTCCTAAGTACCTTTGTCAGCAGGAAGGTGAAAAACTTTTAAGCAACAGAATGTAAAATCTAGACTATATTATAAATTTAATCTACTGGTAATAAGAATGAGTCCCTGGCAACGGCGCCAAATTTGATATCACTCAAATTACCCTAAGGAGTGAATTACTCTCTCAAATAAGAGGTTCAATTGTAATACTTAGGGATCGAATCCACAGAGACTTAAGGATTACACAATATATTAAATAGTATTAAAATAAAGCTGGGTAAATATGTCTTAAATAGTAAATTAAATGGTGAGCAAGGCAGTTGCTCGATTGATTTGATTTGAGGTTGTTAACAGAAGGAAAGGTAGCTAGACTTAGGTATTATCTCAGGTGTGACAAGTTTGCAAGTTAATTAGGGTTTTTAGTATTCATAGTTCTGAACTCAAAATTTTAGTTTAATCAAATGATTAACTACGCTTGGATCTCGGGTCATCAACTCTCGTTCGATGATCATAAGAAAGTGTCGATCGATAATTCAATGGAACATCGATCGATGCACCTTTCACAATATCGACCGGTACAACCCTAGTTGCGTCGATCGATATTGCTTCCAGCGAGCCTTAAGATCAGGTTTGATGGGTTCTCTTATCTAACTAGGAACAACTCTCGTTTGTTCTCAGTCAGATTAGAACACACTAGTTTAGTTTTCAGGAAACTGTTAAGTTCTCACTTATCCAAATTAATCCTAAGATCTAGGTCAAGAATGACTAATCCCAAACAAAGTATTAAGAACAACTAGTTGAAGAACTATATTTTAAACACCCTAACAATGATTTATTTGCAATACATGAGTCAACCTTGTGAGAAACCTAAATCTAACAATGAGACTACTCAAACATATTCATAAGAAACATTATGATGGTCTGAATAATACTGCAATAAAATAAATAAGAGTAGAACAAAGTAAAGAAACAAGGGAGTTCAAGATCTTCCCTCTCTCAAGGTGCTCAGATCTCTCTCTCCAATCCTAAGCTTTCTCTCTCTCTAGAATAGTATGAAGCATAGCAGCCAACAATGGCTTAGAAAACAGTAAAATAGGGTTTCTGGTCGACCAAGGGTATAAGGGTAATTTGTGGTTATTTCTGGGCTTCAGTTTGTCATAAAATATACTCAGCCCACATTCTGATGTCCCTGTCGATCGACATGCAGTGTGCATCATCGATCGACATACAATCCTCTTCTCGACAGCTTCCTCTCGCGAGGCAGACTGACCACTCTTCAGTAAAATAGGCATAACTTCTGCTACAAGATGCGGATTGACCTCAGACCGGTGGCATTGGAAAGCTAACTCACAACTCTATCTTGTGTCAAAAGATGGGCTAAATCCAACGGTGGGAAGGTCTCCATCGAGAGCTAAACATCTGAAGCGTATGTACAGTTCTGCACTTCGAAAGACTCCAAAAGGTACCAAAATCACCTTATATCTCCAAATCGTCCATGAACCTGTAAATACTCTAAATAGACTCCAATACATGATAAATAGTATATAAAAAACTTATATACCATGGGTAAAAATAGGTAAAATCCATGGTATATCAACTCCCCCAGACTTACCCTTTTGCTTGTCCTCAAGCAAAACAAACAGGCAGTCTCTCTGAAAGAGATTTGAAAACAGCAGGGACTCAAAGGATTTTAAAAACTCAGTTCATCATCTCTCTAGTAGTGAAAACCAAATCATTAAACATCCTAACCTTAGAAGCACATTATACAATATCCTAGTATAGCAACCAAATTCCACTAGTTCCACAACCTAACAGATCCTGTCTGACAATCCCCTCTACTAACCTCATTTCTTGCATAAAAATAAAAGTGTAGGCTTTACCTTGGGAGTATCGATCACAGGACACATGGATTCAACTCAAGCAAGTTTCTGAACACACAGGTAGTCTTCTCTGATCCCTTTACAGTTCTGCACTTCGAAAGACTCCAAAAGGCACCAAAATCACCTTATATATCCAAATCGTCCATGAACCTGTAAATACTCTAAATAGACTCTAATACATGATAAATAGTATATAAAAAACTTATATACCATGGGTAAAAATGGGTAAAATCCATGGTATATCACACAGCTCACAATTCAAAACTTGATTGTGTAAAATTGAAGATTTTGCGCATAAAATTTCAAGAGACAGACACATAAAAAAATAATTTGTTCTTAGCGAAAATGTATTTTTTTCAAGTCAGCAGAGGATGAATTTCCATGACAAATGATGGCAAGATTAATTTACGATAAAACCGTTTTAAATTTTCCCGTGACAGTGTATAAAACTGAAGGACAATTTTGAAATTACATTAGATTTAGATTAGTGCTATAACTATTACCTAGATGTTTCTTTGTTAAAAATAATCGAAGTGACATATTGTTAAAAGATAAATTGGAACAAACTTTAAAATATATATATTTCATGATTTGTAATTTGATTTGTAAAATAATTAGATTATATTATCTAAATTTATGATTTATAAAATAAATAGACAAATTTTATATAATAAAAATATAAAACTTAATTTAATATTTATATAAAATGAATTAAACATTTTAAATAATTTGTAAACTTTTTTATCCGCCCGTAGGACGGGTTTAATCCTAGTCTATACTAATAAATGAGCCTTTTGAGGCTCCACGGAGCGTCCACATCAGCGGAAAAAAAATATTCGGAAGATTCCATGTGTCATTAAAAATATAAATCAATGAATCTACAATAAAAGAAATAGAAATATAACATTAAACATCTACCATAATATTATCATTTGATATAATAGGAAAAAATTAAAATAAGTAAATATACATTATAAGAAAAATAAAAAATAAGTAAATATGCAATTAAGAAATGAAAAACTAAATTAAACATCTATTGAAAAATGTATAATAAAAAATAATAAGTAAATATAAAATATGTGAAATAAAAATATTATATTAAACATCTATTTTAATATTAGAATAAGTAAGAAAAACTAAACATTAAGTAAATCTATAATATAAGAAATATAAATATTACATTAAACATTTAACTTATATAATCATTTGATATAAAAGAAAAAAATTAGAATAAATAAATATACAATTAAACATCTATATGAAAATCTATACTAATAAAATGAGCCTTTTGAGGCTCCAGAGATTAGAATAATTAAATATAAAATATCATAAAAGTAAATAATAAGTAACTATACGGTAGAACAAATAGAAATATTATATTAAACATCTTCTGAAAATATATAATAAAATAAATAATAAGTAAACATACAATATTAAAATAAACTATTAAATTAAACATCAGTCGAAATACTACAACTTGATATAAAAACAAAAAATTAGATTAACTAAATATACAATATAGAAAATGTAATAAGTAGATATATCGTAATTAAATATACTATAAGAAACATATAAATATTACATTAAATATCTAACGTAATATTATCATTTGATATCAAAGTTAAAAAATAGGATAAGTAAATATATAATATAAGAAATAAAACAAAGT
Source organism: Raphanus sativus (assembly GCF_000801105.2). NCBI lineage: Eukaryota > Viridiplantae > Streptophyta > Magnoliopsida > Brassicales > Brassicaceae > Raphanus > Raphanus sativus. The sequence goes on from NC_079518.1 coordinate 18,764,632, forward strand.
AAATATACAATATAAAAATGGAAAAGCTAAATTAAACATTTGTATGAAAATTTATATAGTAAAATAAGTAATAATTAAGTATAGAATTTAATAAATAAAAATATTAAACTAAATATCTATTATAATATTAGAATAAAATTAAATAATAAGTAAATATACAATATAAGAAATAAAAAGATTATGTTAAATATCTATTTGAAAAGTTTATAGTAAAATAAATAAGAAGTAAATATATAATATAATAAATAGAAATATTAAATTAAACATAACGTAATGCTACCATATGATATAAAAGCAAAATAATTAGAATAATTAAATATAGAATGTAAGAAAATATAATACTAAATATATAATATAAGAAATGAAAAACCTACATTAAACATATATATGAAATGTATAATTTTACAATAAAATATCAAAAATATAAAACATTCATTAAACATATATGTGAAATGTATAGTTTTACATTTCTATTATTTCCAATTTTTTATAAGTAAATATACATGTATAACAAATAAATAAATAAATAAATAAATATAAAATATAATGAAAATAATAATAAATAAATATAAAATATAAGAATGAAATAAGATACATTAAAATCAATCTGAAAAATGTATAGTTTTACATTTTTGTTATTTACAAATATTTTTATAATTAAATTACAATATAAAAAACCAAGCATACATTATAAAAAGAAAATATTTCATTAAACATCTATTATAATATTATTATTTAATATAAAATTAAGAAAGTTAGAATAAAAAAATATACAATAGAAGAAAAAATAAACAGTAAGTAAATATACAATTAAGAAATAAAAACTAAATTAAAAATCTATCTGAAAAATGTATAGAAAATTAATGATAAGTAAATATACATTATTAGAAATACAAAAAAATATATTCAACATATATCATAATATTAGAATAATTAAATATACAATATATGAAAAACTAAAAAGTGAGTAAATATAATATAAGAAACAGAAATATTACACTAAAAATTTAATGGAATATTATCATTTGATATAAAGTAAAAGAGAAAAATTAGATTAATTAAATATATAATATCAAACAAAGAAAAACTAAATTAAACATTTATCTGAAAATATATAGTAAATAAATAATTAGTAAATATAGAATATATGAAATAAAAATATTACACTAAACTTCTATCATAATATTAGAACTAAAAATAAGTAAATATATAATCTAAGAAGCCCATTCCTTTACAGTATACTCTAAAATAAAGTTACCTTTTTCGCTACATTCGCTTCTCTCAACGCAAATAACATTTTCTTTCACTTTACTCATTCAAATATTGGTTTAAAGGTCAAATTTGGATCACCCCCTTTCATCGTTACTTGAGATGAGATGTAAATCTTTTGTTTTCATAAATAATAATTTTACATTTCTAAGCCACTAAAGATATTCTGTTCGAATTTATTACTATTGTTTATAGGTCCACTAGTGATCAACCTGCCCTATGGGCGGGGTATGCAAATAGATAGAAAATAATATATTTGAAATATATAGTTATTTTAACTAAAAATAAAATTATTTTCATATAAATTTTTATTTCTTATTCATTTCAAATATATATATTTAAACTGAAATGGATATATGTTTATTCGGAAAAAAAATTAGGGATGTAACCTTCGATTATTTGGTTTATTTTGTATATTCAATTTAGTTAGTTGATATGTTCTGAAAAATCGGTCATTGTTTGCCAAAGAAACCATAAGTCGATTAAAATTTTAATATTGACCGATTATTTTATATTTATAATCAGATGCTAAAAGAGAAATGATACAAATTATACAAAGTTATTCTTAATTTGTTTTCTAGTATATTTCAGTTATTCATGTATATTTAGTTCTATAAATATTTGGAAATAATAAAAATGTTAAACTATACATTTTCAAATATCTGTTTAATATAGTTTTTCATTCTTATATTGTATATTTATTTTCGTATTTGTATATTTACGTATTCTAATTATTTTGCTTTTATATCAAATGCTAATATTACGATAGATTTTTTTAATAATATTTCTATTTCGTATATTGTATATTTACTAAGTATTTATTTTAATATAATTTTTCCAGATAGATATTTAATATAGTTTTCTGTCTGTAGTTTTTAACATTTTACCCAAAAAAAACTGTAAAAGAATAATTCACCGAGAAATGGAAAAAAAAATAATATGAAGGCGTCGATTATAAAATAAAGCCAATTTGTTAGAAATTTATGTATATCTTGTGGAGCCATTGATTTAAGATGCATGATAAAGGGCGCCACAAGATTAAAGTTAAAAATCTTATATATTAAAAGATAACATGCAAGATTAAAGGCCGCCTAAGATTAAAGTTAAAAATCTTATATATTAATAGAGAAATATTACAACATTTTAACTATGACATCTATAATTATTAGAATACTTTTAAAAGTCTCCCATAATATGTTGGTCTGTTACATATATAATATAGTTTTCATTAAACTAATCATAAAACTAAATAATATTGTGAAATTAATTATTTTTTCTTTGCTTAAATAAAAGATACGAGATTACCTAATATGGTTAAAGTATATATGAAAATTAATAATTTTAATAATAAAAATTTGATAACAAAATGTATATCATCCATCACTTATGTTTAGTTTTATATTATTAGCAGAAAAAGCATATTAACCATATAATAGTATGAAATTTGTAGCAATGAATATAAATTACTAAAACTGTTAAAAGTCTCATCTTTAATTTTTGATCAATGGTTTAAAATTATTATTATAAAAATATAAATGATCATAAAACCATATGAATAAAAATTCTCGTTTAATATATATATATATAATTCATAAAAATACACAAATAAATTAATTTCAAAATTTTCATTGAACAAGAATTGAGAACTAAAATTTCAATTTATAAATTTGAATTGAATTTTTAAGAACAATTATAAATTATTAAGCTATTAAAATTCCCACACACTGGAAATTTTGTTATCACAGGTTTACAATTTTTTTAATAAACAAATACATATAATTAGAAAACATATGATTAAGAAGAATTATTTTATATATATATATATATATATATATATATATACTAAATATATTACATACCTGTTTTATCATCATTTAAATTCAATTGATCCATATACAAAATATATAAAAGTAATTATTTAAATTTATTTACCATATAATAATTATAAATAAACAAAAGTGATTGTTTGATGTGTCTAGGCAAATTTAATTATATATATATAATGTTTAATTATTTTAAATTATTTAATATATATTTATAATTTTATTAGTTTTATAATATGTAAAAACCTAATAATGATGTGTATTTAAAAATAATCTGTAATATACAATCCTCATCTTGCGCAAGGCGCAGATCTTAAGCTAGTTATTTAGTATTTATGTAACTTTAATAGTAACTTCAAATTTAATATGTATATTTATATATTAATTTCATATTTCTAAGGATATAGTATAATGGGTCCAAAGAAATTTAAGATCACTTTCATATTTCTAAGGATATAGTATAATGGGTCCAAAATTAAATTATTGAACTAAGTAAAGTTAAATGCTAATCTTAGCTACACTTCAATTTCGTTTAGGTAATTTTATATAACTATTCTAGGGCTATATAATCATAAGTCATTATTATGATTAAAAGTATAGGTGAAAAACATCTGAAACTATTTTGGTTAATTTTAATTTTAAATTTAAATTTAATACAAGTTTAAGTGAGAATGCCCCTTTTCACATTGAGCATAAGATCATTATATTGTGAAACTTTTTCCTTTCATTTATATATAGTATATTTTCCAATAAATGTTGAAATGTATATCATTAACAAAATATAAACTAGATACAAACTAAAAGAAAGCAAACAAAATTGTTATATTCAGAAGAAAAAAGAAATTATAGTATTGTTTATCTGTTTTTAACAACTTTTTAAACATAGTATTTTTGGTCAAAATAGGTTATCATTACAATTTTTGGGAGATTTGGCTTAATATCATTAAAACAGGTTCATATTAGGAAAGTAACAAGTGAGTGACCGACAAGGCCCAAACATTGCCCTCGGTGTAGGGATGAGATGAAATTACCCCATCCGTTTGATACACGATCCATGCTTTGTCAAAAACTATCATTGTCAATAATCATGTCACAAATTTTATAAAAATTACCAAATCTTTGAAGTTTATGGTTTATAAAAATAATTTTTAAAATGGTGATATATTGAAACTCATTGATTTGTCATAAAACTCCGCCTTTGAATTTAGATATTTGGATTTTTTTAAATTCCAACACGTCAATATTGATAATGACGATTTCCGACATAGCGGTGATGATGGCAAATTTAACCATATCACGTCAATAAGGTATCACGATATATAGTAATATTTTTAAATATTTTAATTGAATATTAAAGTTTAATTTTTAAAAATCTTAGGTTTTTTTTGAATTTTTAGAAAATGTATTTTCATTTTTAATTTTTTTGGATTTTTTTGAAAATTGCTTGATTTTTTTTTATATTTTCATTTTAATTTTTTTAATTTTTTTTTATTTTTTTTCCTGACTTTTTTCTCAAATTTAAGTCGATTTTAAAAATTTATCTTGAATTTTTATCTAATTTTATTTTTTATTTTATTTTATTAATTAAATATTTATATATATGTATGTATATATATATATATATATATATATATTAAAAAAATACATCGCCACATCATTTATTTTTACGTCCTAATGAACAGTTAGTCATAATTTTGACATGTCATACGATAATGTTGACGTGTCATACAAGTTTCAATGTTTCACATGTTCTTAATTTTTTTTTTTTTTATTTCAATAATATTTGTGTTTAATATTGATTTAATTTTGTAGTCCCTTAAATAAATGAAATACATACAGTTGGAAATAATCTCCTTCTTATTAATCAAGAAGCATTTTTAAAGAGTAACCTTTGGTTTGTAAGTTATTTACGGGTGTGCCATGCTGACGTGTCGGCACCATATTCATTCTCAGCCGATTTGTATATTTGCCCTCAACTCACTAGAATAATTACATAAGTCTCCCATTGTCATATAATATACTTTCATCGTCAAACATTAATATAATTCATCGAATTATTTAGCATTCAACTCCGATTTATCCGTTTATGGCAACGTTCATATAATTGTGTGTATGACTTACATGTTTGAATTTATTGTGTTTTGTTTCATTTGTTTATATATGGAAAACTCGGCTGGTGGACTTTAATTTGGTGTCAGATTTGGTGAGTACTATGATTTGCAATTTATGATCCTTCTATAATGATTATGCAATTTATGATCCTTCCATATATAAGGGAAATTACCAAAAATACCATTTTCATGATGCCACTTTTCAAGTTTACACTAATCAACTTTACCATTAAAAATTTAATAGGTAAAATACTATTATACCCCTAACTTATTAAACTTAAAAATATCTTTTCTACGATTTCTTCAGGTCTCAGATCCGTTTATCCGATGATCAAATCCGACGATTGGCCGATTCCGACGAGTACTCCGGCGAGATTCAACGACGCTGGTGAGTTCTTCGGTGAGATTTGACGACAACGACGAGTTCCTTAGCTAGTTCTCCGGCAAGATTTGATGAGGATTACAACCTCAAATGGTTTTCCGAATCAAACCGTTCTGGACCTTTCTTAGGGTTTGCTCGAGCTCAATCCGCACTCGAAGGATGCGACTCTAAATTGGTTTCAGTCTTTGTGAAAAGCTTTGGGTTTTTGATTCGTATCAGTTACGAACAGAAATGTGGGGATTGGAAGTTTAATTTGACTGAGAATCATCTGTTTGAAGCTTTTGTGTATAGATGTGGAAGGTGGGGATTGGAAGTTTAATTGGTTCTTGTCTTTGTGAAAATCTTATGCAGTTTTATAGATGTGGAACTTTGCATCCGAAAGGCTTTGAATTTGAAGCTTCTGTGTATTAAACTGACTAACTAGTTGATTTGTGGGTTTGCAGAGAACGAAGTTGTATCAGTGTTTGCTGTGAGATAAAAAGGTGCGATGGCGAGGATAAAACATCAGGCTCTGCTTAATCAAAGCAAGAAGAAGAAGGGTACTAGCCACATAAGACATCCAGACTATTGTCGTGTGTAATCTCGTATTGTCGTGTGTTTTATCCTCGACAATTGTCGTGTGTAATCTCGTAGTTGTTGTAGTTGTACTCTCCTTGGTTAAAACTTATCGTCATTGGTCCCAGAGGTTTTCTTTTTTTTCTTTCTTTCTTTCTTTCCATCTTTGTTTAGAAATTTATATCTATCAACGTTTAATAGGATCTTGGTTTATCTCTCAGGTCAAGAAACACACTTGAAACCAGAGTCATAGTTTTGAGGTACTGTTTTTGAGATGTTCTTTTCAGTGCTTTGTGGTTTGATTCCAGTGAACTTCTAAGCACTCTGTGTTTGTGTTGCAGGACACAAATGCTGTAGCACAACAAAATTATCACTATCTTATCTTCCTGTCCCTGGTTATGCCGTAAGTTAATCTATATCCTTGTTTACTTGCTTAGATTTCTTGTTTAATCATTGTTCTTATTTCTCACCTTGGTTATTATTTTTCTGTTTGTAGCCGTACAGTAAAAGTAGAACATCATCTGTCTTAACTCCTGGATATACACTTTTTGATAATATCTTGCTTCTATCTTCTATCTTATTTCTCACCTTGGTTATTATTTTTCTGTTTGTAGACGTACAGTAAAAGTAGAACATCATCTGTCTTAACTCTTGGATATACATTTTTTCAATAATATCTTGCTTCTATCTTCTTCTTATCTCATGTAATTTTGATTGTGAAATTGTGTCCACTAGACTGCAATTAAACTCACAAATCGTTATTTACCTATTATTAGTAGTATTCCCACATAAGAAATGGTATAGTAAGGTATGAACGTTTCTGTGTCTTACAATGAAAGGCATTGATTATTTACCTGTTTGATTTGGGGAGGCTCTTGTTGTAGTCTTGAGAAGACCTAACCTTTGTGTTCTTTCTTTTGTCTGCTAAAATGCAGCAGAGCTATGAAAACAGAAGAGATTCTAACAATCGGAGTGAGACCAGGATGGAAAGAAATGTTTAATATACAAAAATAAATGCAGACAAAATGTGAGCAATTTGCTTGCAAGACCATTGCTAATATGAAGCTTGTAAATAAAGAAGGGAAGTGAGTATAATGCATCACCTGACTGGTCAGCCAAATATTGTTGAGTTTAAAAGAGCTTTTGAGGTAAGCATTTTGTGGTAATGGGGCTTTACGCAGGTGGAGAGTTGTTCAATAGGATTATTGCTACATGAAATTATGTGCATTTTATATGATTTATAAACTCTTATAAATCTGTTGTAACAATGTTATAAATCTTTTAAAATGAGGTATACACTCTTACTATTACACATATGTACATGATGCTTTTAAATTTTCTTAAGCAATTAAATGGTTTTGTACACCCTTCTAATTTTTTATAAACTCTTACAAAACTCTTAAAATGATTATATAAACACTTATAAATTGATTTACAAACCCTTATAAACTAATTTATAAACCCTTATAAACTGACTTATAAGCCTTTATAAATGACTTATAAATTTATAAATAGTTTATATAATTTTATAAATGATATATAGAATCTTATAACGATATATAAATCTCTTATAATGATTATAAACTCTTATAAGCAACCAAATTGGTGGAGAGTTGGTTAATTTGTTGAATATCTTGTGGTTTCAGAGAAGAATAATTTATAAACCAATGAAATAGTTTGTATGGTCTTATAAACAGTTTATATAATTTACAAATGATATATAAACCTTTATATATTAGTTTATATATATTCTTATAAATGTTTTATTAACCCTTATAAACAAGTTTATGTGTTTTAGAAAAAAAATTCACAAATCCTTATATATGATTTATAAGCCTCTATAAAATGTTATAAGAATACTTCATAAACGAATTACCTTTTGAAATTCTAAAAATCCTTATAAATGATTTTATAAGCCTTTGTAAATAATTTTAAATATTATTATAAATGATTTATATATATACCCTTATAAAAAGTTTCTATATATTCATATTTCAAGACTTTATAAATGAATTGCCTTTATAAATTTTTACAAATATTTATAAATTACTGTATAAAACCTTATAAATATTTGGTATATTCTTATAAGTGATTTTATAAAGGTTTATAAGTCATTTATATGATATATATATATATATATATATATATATATATAAACTATTGATTTTTTTTGTAACGAATATATAAACTATTGATAAAGGTTTATAAATGATTTCTAAATTTACAGAGTTTTCCTGAGCATCTGATGATGTAACAGTATATGTTTTGCAAAGCCTTTTTGTGTTGATTGTATTTTTGAGCGATTTTTGAAAAATAAACTTATAATCCATTATACAGTTTATAAACATTTATAAATTATTTGTAATCCTTATAAAGCCTTATAGACTGAATTTATAATCTCTTATAAATAAAGTATACGTTAATAATTTATTTAGATATAAATTAATTTTATAAACTCTTATAATAGATACAGTAAAATTATATCATCATAACAAACATTCGATCTTCTTGGCCAGTGACCACAAACATTTTGTATTAAAGCAAGAAAGTAATTCCATCAACAGAGATATTGAATTCACTACAACAGAGTAACGTGAAATTTCGAGGACACAAGCAACACGAGGATCAAGTCCTTGTTAAAGGAATATGGTGAGCCAATAGAAGTATGCATCATATCTTAGACTATATATTCTATATAATAGGGGTGTATGTGATTTGAAGTCTAACACAAGAGGTCAAATCTGAGACAACTCAAAAGCTTCTGCATGCTCAAGTAAACATGACAAATCCACCTGGTCAATACACACAAGAAGGAAGAACAAGGATGCAAATATACAGTAAAACTCTATCTTGGATAGGCTTAAAGAACTATTCACTGTTGTCTACTTATTGAAGATCAAACAAATGGGCAGTAGATAGATGTAACCTGCACAAGTCATAACAACTTTGTGACTCTTTCAAGTGGAAAAAAATGAGATGTTTAACAAACTAGATCTAAACCTTTAACCACACAAATCTACTCTCTCAAACTAGTCTGCAGCCCAAACCATCGAAGACAGAGTGAATATCTGCAAGACTAAGAACACAGAAGATCAGGATTGCTCCCATATAAGTTGTCTTATAAGCCTTTCTAAATGGTTATAGACTCTTATAAATGTTCTAAAGACTTTCTAACTGATTCATTTTATAAGCATTTATAAACTGTTTATAGACTTCTTTATAAACGTTTATAAATGGTTTATAGACTTCTTTATAAGCCTTTATAAATGGTTTATATACTCTTACAAATAATTTATAAACATTATAAATAATTTATAAACATTATAAATGATTTATAAACATTATAAATGATTTACAAACATTATAAATGATTTACAAACATTATAAATGATTTACAAACATTATAAATGATTTACAAACTATTTAAACTGTTTTTAATAAACTTTACAAAAGCTTTATAAACCCTTATAAACTCTTATTGATTATTTAAATATTCTTGTAAACCCTTTAAATTATATTACAAACTCTTATAAATTGTGTTATAAGCCTTTCTAAATGGTAATAGATTTTTATGAATGATTTAGAGACTCTATAGAGGCATGAAAAAACAAATTGTTTACATACCTTTTATAAAAGGTTTCTAGACTTTTATAAATGATTAATAAGCCGATTTTAATGGCTTCTAAACCTTATAAAAGCTTTTATAAACTTTATGAATGTTTTATAAACCTTTTTAAATTATTTACATATCTTTATAAACCTTATAAATTATTTTACAAACCATAAAATTGTTTTATAAGTCTTTCTAAATTATTATAGGCTTTTATAAATGATTTAAAGATCTTCTAACTATCTTTTATAAACATTTATAAACCGTTTATAGACTTTATAAACTTCTTAAAAATTTATCTTCATCACTGTTAGAAAGTAAAATTTCCATTGGTCTGCCAAAAAAAAAGAAGATATGCAAGTCAAACTGAAACTTCAACTAGCCTGAAAACAAATCCTCGATTGACAAGAAGTTTGTCCAACCTCTGAGAAAAGAATGTTCTTTTCTTTGATTTGCATAACCCCAGCTTTGAGTTTGCACTCCCACTTGTTCTTTCACAGTATCTTGGAGAAACTTTGCATACTCCATCCTTGCATTCAGCCTTCTTTTTAGTGCCTCCTGAAAAAGAAACGTTCCAAGAATTTTAGTATCTAACTTAGCAAACATGAAAGAATAACTGTGAGACGACAAAGGATCAAACAAAATCATACTTTCCAGATATATATAGCTCAAAACAGTAAAGTATAAAAATGATTAGTGTTTCTTTTAGCATTATAAACTGAACTTCTTTGCTCTGCTCTTCCTAACTTTGTACAGTAGTTTACTATCAGCATTGAGTAGCCTTAGACTCTAAATAAGTTTCAAACAAAATAAATTTCAGTACTCAGACGTAAGCACGTGCTCAAATGATTTCAGTTCTTCTAGGGAAAAAGATCAAGGGCTAAACATCTACATCAAACGTGGGGCTATGACTATGTTCAGGATAATTTCAGCCACTACAAATTTCAAAACAGTCACAGCCCTATATTAATGTTCAAACTAGATCTTTTACTAACAAGAAGGGGAAAACAAGAACTCTATATGGCGAAAAGAGAAACATACCGTGGATGGAAACTGAGCATCAGTATCAATCCCACTCTGATTCTGAGCATATCCAGGCAAAGGATTTGGATTTTGAATCTGCATCAAAGGTGTGGTGGTAGGAGACGAAGGAGGAGAAGATGGTTCTATCGTTCCTTTTATGAGGTCGTTTCGAGTCTTGGTCAATAACGAGGTCGTTTCGGGACTTGGTCAATAACATCGTTGCTGATACTGATGTAGGCGTCACTTGTATGGCTCGCGTCCATTTCGAAACCGACTTGACCCTGAGGAATGCTCTGTGGATGAAGACGAAGAAGAACGAGATGGGGAAAGATCGAGATGCCAGCGAACGGTTACAGGGTAAGGAGTGAGAGGTAAGAGAAGGATTGTCGTAGTCGTCCGATCTCTGATCTCGTCGCCGTCGTCCGATCTCCGATCTCGTCGCCATCTTCGTCCGATCTCTGATCTCGCCGTCGTCCGATCTCCGATCTCCGATCTCGTTACTATAGGAGTACAAAGAGACGAGTAATTAGTTTAGAATTATGAAAGGTTATTTTTGTCTTTTGTTTGTTAATGATTTATGTATTTTTGAAAATGCAGTTCTTCTAAGTGTATATATGAAAAGTGGTACTTAAGAAAGTGTATATATGAAATTTCCCCCATATATAATGATATTGGTCTGTCCGAAAATATGAATATTTTAAATATAAATGTAAGTGGTTCATTTTATAGTTTTGGTTCATTTTAGGAGACATCCTTCATTTTATAGTTTTGTTTAGATTGCAATTATATCCTACTTATAATAATTGTTTTCAAAAATCTATACTCGGATTACTATTGGATATATCCCCTTCTTATTAATCAATGAGCAATTTTTGAGAGTAACATTTGTTTTGTAAGTTATTTACATGTGTACCATACTGACGTGGCGGCACCATATTCATTCTCAGCCCATTTTTAGATTTACCCTCAATTTACTAGAATAATTACATATGAATGTCATTGTGATACATGTGAATAATCGACTTATATAATGTAGTCTCATAACCGAATTATTCGCATTCAATTAATGATGCATCCGTTTATAACAACCTTAATTTACTGCCTTTAATTTCGTGTATTAATTTAATGCTACTAATTTATTGTCTTTAGTTTCGTGTGTACATTTATAGCAACCTTTGTAGAGCGATTTTAATTTGGTTTCGATTTTGGAAACTACTATGATTGGCAATTATGATCCGTCCATAATGATTAAACAATCATTCCTTATATTATTTATTCATTTTCAAAATAGACAATTATGCTGTCATTCAAGGAGTAGCAATTATGAGTAAAAAAATATCGGATATTAATTGCATAATACTAACGGAAATTTAAACTTGGTGCACAAGATCTAAAAATATATATAATAATAGTGGAGGTCATTCCGAACAAAATAAGTCGTGTACATGTAGGTGTGATTATATAAGGTTTCTATTACTTTTATTGCCTTATAATTCGTGTACATGTTGCTCCTTTTTTTTGTCTGATAGCAATTCGTCTAATGGTTTTCCGGGTTTTAACCAGAGCATTTTCAAGCGAGAGACTAAGAATCGAAGTGGAGCTTTATTTTTCCAATTCACAGGTTTTTGTAATTCACATTTTTTTTAATGTTTACTTTTAAGTATATTACTTTTATCTTTACCTTTCTAATTCACAGGTTTTTCTGCGAGAGACTAAGAATCGAGTTCAGACTAAGAATCGAATTTGAGCTTTACCTTTCTAATTCACAGCTTTACCTTTCTAAGTCGGTAAAAAAATACTGACTTGCTTTACTTTTCTAAGTCGATAGGTTTTTTTTTTCAAATTAGGCCACAAGTATCTTTCCTTATTTCTTTTATGTTTACTTTTAAGAATATTATATGCAGCTGTTTGTTACTCTTTGTTATTTTAATATTTTTGATTAGCAGTTGTATAATTTCGGTAAATGAATAGACTTGATTTTTTTTGAATTGTTGTTTATTGATTATTAGCTAATAATCAAGAAGTTGATAATAGTCTCATTCATGGAAGACCAACTCAGAGAAAGCAGCCATACAAGATATGTTTTATTATATGATTTATATTTGGTGTTCATATTTTCATATACAAATATGTGGACTGGCCACATATTTATTTAATTTATTATAATTGTCACACATATAAATAATATGGAGAATATATATATAGAGATTATGAAATTTAATATAAGTAGGGAACTATATATCTAGCATATTGTAAAGTCGGAAATATAGAAATTTATATCAAAGTATTTTTTCTCTATATGGAATTTCGGTTACCGTATAATTAAGCTTATCTTACTTGGTAAAACAATATATTTAAATCTTCTTCACACAAGTTTGTCAACATTAATTGGATTTTTAATTTATGGAAATATATGAATATATGGTGGAGCATTGATAGTAATACATTTACTACTCAAAATATTCTCACGAGTTTATATCTTTCTTTTTTTTAATATAAAACGAATAAATTCAATATTGGACTAACAATCTAACATATAATTATTTTTCCTTTATTGATTAATAGGTGAATACATTTATGAACAAATTCAAATTAATAAATATGTATCATCCCTTTCTTATTAATAGGGAAGAAAAGTAAAAAATAATCTTTTAGTTAATACTTATTTACCCTAATACCATGCTGACATGTCTGTTCCACAATTCTCTTCAAACCATATTTAGAAATATCCTTAACTTACTAAATATATTACAGGTTTTGCCATTGGTCTCACTTCTCTCAAATATTGGTTTAGACTATAGTTACGCATATAAATCATTTTTTCCTATTTATGACAGTGTTTCGAACACCATAAATAAGAAATATGAATCCTTGCATTACGCAATAAGAAAATTGGAAATAAGCAGTGATTAATTACTCTATATATTTGACTATATTAATAAAGAGAATAATTTAGTTTCTTATTCTGTACAAAGTAAGTTACTTATTAGCAACATTTATGTGAGATTTTCCTAATCAAAATATGAAAATTTATTTTTGCATTTAAAGTAAAGATACGCGTATTAAGTATGATTATTTAATTTGACCAAAAAGTATGATTATCTTCTATATATTAATAAATAAACATTTAAAAAGTTGTAACCTTAAGTTTGTATTAACTAAAAAAATCTTGCTTAAGTGTCACTTAATTATGATGTTAATTTTGTTTACGTGGCACCATAAAAATTAATTAAAAATTAGTAAGTTCAAAATCCAATTTCTAGGAAATATTATATTAATCCAAACATAAATGTATATGATATGATAAACTTAATACTCGACGATCTCATTAAACTAATACTCGGCGATCTCACTAAATTAATACTCAACGATCTCATTAAATGATACTTTCTTTAAATGGCTCAAGGTTGATTTATATTGTGATTCAACATAATATTTTTTTTTTTAAAAAATGTGTAAGATATAATCTTACTCCATATTACTAAAACAGAAATTTAAATCAAAATTTACTATATATTATGGTCTAAGTATTGCATGCTTTTGGTATAAAACAGAAACTAATGATTTTCTAAGTGTTGTTTTTTTTAATTAATAACAAAGAGACGCTTTGATAAAATAATAGCAAAAGAGACGCAGCTATTCAAAGTTGTTTTGTTAATAAAAGAAAAAATATTTTATAGCAAAGAGACACAATTTTAGTTTAGTTTTCAAACTTGTAATTGTCTTTTCTAATATTTTAATTTTCCATCTTATATTTTCAAAACGAAAGTAAAAATCTGATATTTTGAAAATTAGTATAACTTCAAAATCGAAAAATATTTAAATTTTATTTACTGACAAGTTAGTAAAAGAAAATATCCATATGTATCAGCCCAACATATAAATGATTATATAAACAAACAAAAATTGTAAAAAAATTCAATCATATATAAATCTTAAATTTGTCAATACAATATGTTTAATTAGAAAATAACTATTTATTTCGGATTATCTATAATCAATGTCGTTTAAATGTTCTTTTTAATTTTAATTGAGTCGAAATAGGATCAATCGTAAACTGCCGATATTATGATCATTAGAAGACAGTAAAAATCCTAATATTTGAACCAAATTTTCCTGATACACAATTTATGTATCAAACTCTTTTGGTAAGATTAAATTAATTGTTTTTATACCATATTGTTTGAATAGTTGAGAAACGTTTTGACCAAGTTAATGATTCTACCAAATTTTTAAGCTTGGTACAAAATTTTGAAGAAGTTCTATATGGTAGGTTTAATTTAAGATAATAATATACTTTGTCACCAAGTCTAAAATTTTGACAACTTAAAACAACTTTGCTAAATATGTTTGTGGTAGTTATTGAAAATTTACGTAAATATTGGTTCAATATATCACATTAAAATATGGTTTTTAGATAATTAATGCTAATTATTTTAACTTTCCAAACAATCCGAAAACCTATCTATGCCTACTATATATATATATACGGTTGAGTTTTTCCTTATAAATACCATCAAATGTTTTCATAACCCTTAATCTATGATTATAAGAATATCAATGATATCTCATTTTAATTGTTTGATTTGAGCTTCTATATTTTTTTATGTGTACCAAATATTTATACTTAATTAATTATTCTACATTGAAAAAACATAAATATCAAATATATTTTAAACACAAAAACACATGTATTCAGAAATCATGAAAGTTTACAATATGAAAACATAAATTTTAAAATAAATATTTTACCCTGCGCAAGGCGCAGGTCTTATCCTAGTATTTATTAATAGAGATATCCGTTTTTAATAGAATAAGATTAAATGAATTTTCACTATTTAAAATATTAAAGTAAATACTTATACTAACTTCATCATTTAAAATGCAATTTTCACTTATTTTTAATATGGTGTTTCTGGTTAAAAATCTGTATGTATTTGCCTCTGGATATGAAGATATGTAGTAGGAAAAGCATAGATAAGAACAATCCAACTCATAGATATTGGCTTACGTGTTTTCTACTGTATTTTCAGTGGTGTATCTATTCGGAGCGGCACATCTGGTGAGAATTCAATATTGTAATGATGTGGCACCGAAGGGATCATGTCGTAAAATCTTAGTGTATTGCTTACGTGGCGTATCTACCTCTAGTGGCCTGTGAGAACATCACGTGTTGCGCTTACAATTGCCACTGACTATATGGCTTTGCTCTTGTTTTCAGGACCTTTAAATAACAAATTTAAATAACAAGTTCAAAGTCTAACGAAAAAAAGAAAGTCAACAACAGAGAAAGGAAAATAAACATTGAATTTTTTTTGGCCAACTTAGTGTAAATACAAGTGGACATCGTCCCAGCCATTTTCATAGATTAAGAATGATTTCCAACGGTCTGTCATTGTTTGCCGATTTTAATACACATATATGTAATCGTTGATTCAGTTTAGATAATTGAGTCTTTCAGAAAACACCATAGAGTTCGCCACATATACATAGACTAAATTTAAAACTCAACACTATAAGAAAAACGATCGGAATCAAACTGTAACGACCCGGACATTGGTTTCGGAATTTGTTAGCAAACTAAGGTCCGTGCACATTCCCGAAAGCCCATTAACTTTTGTATAAATACCCAGCACATCAATTATTTGTTTCCAAAACCATTAATAAAAGAATGTTATGAAATGAGAGAAGTATTGCTGTGAAAGTTGTGTCTTTTTCATTAGCTCTTGCCACTTATATATAGTGGTTGTCACATAAGGTTTTACATCAATGGAGAATCTACACAATGAATACACTTTGACTATATTCAATACAATATCAAGACTTGGTCAAAGCTCATAGATGTTTAGGTTAAATGGGTCTTCATCTTGATGTAAACCTCCTTGGTCTTGGTTATAGGTAATCCACACAAACCATACTATGGTTTATAACACTCCCCCTTGGATGCTATAACCATATGAGTTCATAATATGCTTAATGTTGCCTCATTAAAACCTTACTAGGAAAACCCATTGGGATAAAACCATAGTTAAGGAAAAAGAGTACAACACATATTACTCCCCCTGATTTGAACATCACTTGTTGAATAGATGTTCATGGATTCTTACTTGAACAATCTTGTAATGTTCGGACATATCATGTCTCTTAGAATCCTGATGGTACTTTAGAAAATGTACCACTTTGATATCGACCACTTTAGTACTTTAGATAAAATGTACTATTTTATACTCTGGTCGTTTGATTATGGTCCTTGACCAAATCAGTCTTATATGCCTATCCACAATATTGGTCGGCTAGTACTTTAGATCCTTTATATAATATGGATCATCATTATATCAAGTATGAGCTACTTAGCTCTTTAGGACTTATGGACATGCCTTAGCTTTATGAGTATAATATTATTTGCCATAGGCAACTTTATACATAGGTCATGTCTGTTAGATCAATGATCCTTATATCCATAGTTTATCTATGATCGATCTAAGACATTTTGCAGTCTTAGTGTGCCGGCAATTCGTACACACATATATATATATATATATATATATATATATATATGGACGATTGAACTGATCTAGACCGGACACGGTCATGACATAGAATTGATCTAATTGATCCTCAAATTTATGTCTAATGACATCCATGATCTACAGCTTTATCATGGACCAAATCTTATAATATGGTCGGACCCGTTGGGTCGCATATGGACGCATAATGCGGTCCTACACTTTTTTGTTCAAAGATGAACTTTGATCTTATAGCTTATCTTTATGATAGCTTATTCATTCATACCACAGCTTGGTTGGTTCATGCTGAGAATTTTGACCAACCATAAGTATTACCAAAATTTGGCTAATTTGTGGTGATGGTCTATAACCTTTCTAAGGTTTGATGAATAACCATTTAACCTATCTTAGGCTGGTTAGTATATCACAAGAAATTTAAAAATTCCTCTATGGACTGATTTGAATTGTTCTTATAGAACCTTTTCATTTGCTTACATGTAGCAATTTAATTCAATCCATGGACAGCTTTAGGAAAATGCTGTTCATGAGAACTTCTTTTCTCATTTTATGATTCTGAGCTCAGTATATTTTGGTAAACCTTTTAGGTACCAATAATATTATTATCATCCAGTGAGTCATATATAACATACTACATCTTTTGAATTTCTTCCAGACATTATATGTAGTGACATATGTAGTATTATCCACCACTTTGGATTATATAGACCTCCCTTGGTCTGTCTCACGGTTTTATCCTTCTTTCAGGATTTATCTATTCACTGGGCATCATATGGCGTTTACATATTCATGGCCAATTCAATACGCCTTTAATTTGTCACTTTAGAAACCCCACGTTTCTTTCTTTATTCATTATTATGAGTACTCTTGCGTGGGTTCATGATCCTCGATTCATTATTCATGTGCTACATATTCGCGCTTTTTCTTATGAATGTATTGTGTCGACACATTTATATATATATGGTTTCCTTCCAACATTAAATAATTCATTGAGATCTCATCATTATCAATGCCTTCAGTACCATGAGGCCCGGCGTCCCGAACCCCAAGTGTTGATACTGACGGCATAGCCATTTCGGCCTTGTCTGGAAAGTCTATGACCTCGGTTTTTTTTTTTTGCACCTTTCTTTAATTTCCGAGGTTCCTTTTGGAACATATATTCGGTCTTATATTAGACTCTGTAGCAACTTGGTTGTGTCTTTAAGACATCAAAACCGTGTGGTGCTAAGCTGGGATGACATAGTCATTCTTTCTCGGGTCAATGTGTCTGGTATTTTATTTTGCTATCATTGTAGCATATGGACGTCTATAAATCTTTTCTAGTCCGAGGATCTTTGCCAAGACAATGATGGTTGATACCATTCTTTACCAGCTTACTACTTCTCCTTTCAAATGTTGAATATTGGGATTCATAAACCCTATGTAATCCTTGTTCCTTGGCCTATGATTAAATCACCCATTTTGGCTCAAGGTTTCTTTTAAACTTATGGAGAAAGTATATTCATAATATATATCCAACATATATTCCCAATCCTCCTTATGAGATTCTAAGATCATATAATCTTTAGATGGCACATATATTTGTGGTGGATTCATTCATAATATCTTAATTCATAATATCTTAATATGATATATGTCTGGACTCATGACCCGTATTAGTCTGAGGTGGGAATATTTATTATCACTTATATGGCCTGATATAATATCAATGGCCTGATGCAAGTTAATCTTTTATAACTCATGATGTCCCCAAGCATATGGACTTTTAGATTTTGAACCTTATAGGTAATGGTCATATCCTCATAAATTCAACCAATATGTAATATGGTTGTGGACCATGTTTCACGGATTTTAGTATGGTCATGTATCATGGGATTTGTCCTCACTCCCCCTCATGAACATACTCTAATTCGTGGTGCTTGGGTCAATAAATTCCCTTGTGCATAGATATAAATTGCACAAACGTGAGATCTTATGGGATAGCTTTTGTGCCTTTTTTAAATCTTTGCATCATAATTCAGATGACTAAGTATGGTAATGCCATCTAAGTGATAATTTTCGTGGGTCAATCAAACATGATTATGATTGCCCTGGCTATTTGCCTAATATCATATTGATCTCTAGATCAATAGATAATGTAGTCTCGACCATTTAGGCGATTTTAATTTAGGTAATTTTATTCGCTTTTGCCCATTGTTGGAAACCATATTTTCTTCTTAATTCAATGGGTCTTATAGGGTGAATATAATGCCTTTTAGGCAATGCCTTGGTCGGACCATTTTTCTTTTCTTTCAAGGAATGTCCAGTTGAGTTCAAGAGTATATTATGCATCATAATAGAGCCTAGATGGCCGAGCATGTCGTGCCATATGTTAAAGGCTTCTCTGAACTCTTTGGAAAGTGATTTGGGGTATTAACCCACAATCATATTTATCTTGGCTCAAAGAAGGCCTATAGATATAGTAGGCATAGTCTCTAGGACTTTCCTTTGGCCTTGGGCATTTTCATAAATCATAAGGAATTCTTTCTTTCCTTTGCCCATAGTTTCAATATATAGACCATTCATATGAATGTCTTTGAAACTTTGATAAATTCCACTTTGATTTATGGGGAATGTAATGCATCAGAGATTTTTCAGATGTGTGCCTTTAGGCATTATGAGGTTGGACTAGCCATGACCTTGAAAAATATCTTTTGTCTCTTAAATTAATGTGGCTTGGTCCACTATAGAGAAAAAGACAAAATAAAATGATGTCGAAATCTAATTGGCCTTTTTAAGGCAATATGAAGTCTCGTATTCAAGTTGATCATCATTCTTATGGTCGAAATTATTCTCACCATCTAGATGGACCCAATGGGCCATAGGGTTCTATCCCTTTATGCTCTCCTGGTAGAGTTCAATAAGGTGTTTGGGAGTTCTACATTGGTTGGCCCAATGGTTGTTCAGCCCACACCGATGGCAAGCAAATTTTTGTCGAGGCATGGGTTTTTAAAATCGGACTTATACCCACGGCTAGGTTGATAACCTTGGCCTCGGCCTCGACTATGGAGTGACTGTGGGTGATATCCACGCACACCCTTGCCATATTCCATGGCCTTTTACATGGCCATGGTTTGACTCTTTCATATGGCTCTTTGGCCGTATATGCCTTAGGAAATGCCTTAAAATCCAGGAGGCCTCATCTCACTATTCCTCATGAGTAACTTATTGTTTTGCTTAGCAAGCAACAAACAAGAGATTAAATTTGCATATGTGGAGGAACCCTTTTCTCGGTATTATTGCTGAAGCAAAACATTGCTTGTGGAATGTAGAGAATTTATTCTCTAACATGTCAGCATATGTGATAGTCTCTCCACACAGTTTCAACTATGAGACTATCATGAATAGAGCCGAGTTATACTCATCCACAGACTTATAGTCTTGGGTCTTTAGGTCCCTCAAATCATATAGGACCTTTGGTAATAGCACCGTATTATGGTGATCATTTCTGGATTTAAGATTTATCCAAAGGTCGAGAGGATTCTCAATAGTGAGATATTGATCATTGAGACTTTCAGTAAGGTGATGGCTTATGATTAAGAAAATCGCCTTGTATCTATCTCAAAAGTGAGAAATTTAGATTCAATCACCAAGATTTAGATTTCAAGATGATTTTCAACATCTGAATATTTAACATTGCTTTCAAGCATCAAAAATTTATATAAGCAATAGAAGCCTTAATTTATATGATTTAATTTATATGATTTAATAATGATTTAATAAGGCTTCCCCCAAATCATATAATATATTTGCTTTAAGCATTTCTAGTATGATAATGATCAATTGATCACTGCATCTAGTGATCCTTTTAATTATAATTCATATTTGGATTGATTATATATGTATATAATTTCATATAGGGTTTCCAAGCCCTTTAGAATTTTGAATAAGGATCAATCATAATTTTAAATGAGATCAAGCAATATGGATGAAAATCAATCACAATGGTCGAATGATTAATGCATGGCTCAAGAACTAATCGGATGTTCTGTCCTAAGCATTGGACCAAAAATAATATAAATGTGATTCTTAATGCATGAGGATATTTGGTTTTCAAAAAATCATAAAATAATAACCGATTCCTTCCCCCCTTTACCGGGTAAACCAAGACAAGAAAATTTATAATTTTCAGCAAATGTCTAAATCAAATTCAATTAGATTTTCTATCAATTGGTTTCAAAGCTGGTTATATTTTAATAAAGACAAGCATGCTTAGTTCTTAATAAAACTATATGACAGGAAGATGCATGGAAATGATCAGTTCATGATATGTGAATGATCTAACAATTTACTTATCCATGTTTGATCGGTTTAAACAGGTTTATAATTTCAATCAAAGCAAACATGCTAAGTTTAAATAAAAACCGATTTGGTCTAATTATATGCAAGCAGTGTGAATCATTTAGATGCAAGCAATATGAACCAATTTTAATTTATATGAACTATTATCAGGATTGTCAATGATATGCAAATAAAAAAATCAGTTTTAGCAATATGACAATTATGTATGGTCAGATTTTTAAACAATATGACAATTGCATTCAAAGTTGGTTCAAGATGATTCAAGATGATACAATTTTTTTTTTTTTACTAAACTTATGCTATCAAGTATGCAACAAGATTACTATATAATTTTAATCATCAATTTCAGGCATATGGTAAAAGATCAAGATTAACTATCAACTTATGTGATCAATATTCAATATGATATGAAATCTATTCAAGGTTGGTTCAATTATTTAGCTATCAACCTATATGATCAAATGATTTCATGCATATTTATTCTATCTTATGACATATCAATTTAAAATCAAGACTATATGTTATAAAACTTTTATAAACATTTTCAGTCAAAGATATGCAATTAATAAAATCAAGCAAGCATTTATAAAATCGATTTTCAGTTTATAAAATCTGATTTTGCATTTAGAAAAGTTTTAAAATTCTTGACAGATACAAAATAAAAATTATTGGTCAAGGATATGCAATGAATGATTTTAATTTCGATTTTATAGATGTGTTGACTGAATTTGGGAGATCTGGCCGAAAGTGGCACAGAAAAGGATTCATGGATTTTTGTTTTGGCCAGATTATACATACATGTTTATCACATCTGGTAAATTGGCCAAAGCATCCATAGGTTTAAGCTATCTCAAATAGTTTATGGTTCATAAGTTTTTATAAACAAGATTCATATAGATCTTTAGGTATTTTAATCTATTTTTGAGATACTTAAAACCTTTAGAGAATTATAACTTTTATGGATTCAACATAATTCAGAATCAAGTTTCTTATGGATCAATGGATCATAGAAACAAGATTAATATTATGGATTCATATAGATCCTTAGATTTCTTTTCAAATATAATGGTGTTCTTAGATTTTATGGATAGATTAGTTTACCCTTTTACACCACAAGAATCTGAATGGACCACCATGAGAGAGAGCTAATCCACAGATGAGCTGGTTGAGAGAGAGGTGGAGGAGCTGGCCGGAAAAACCATGAGTCGGCGACGCGGATAGTTTATGCGATTGACGACGCGTCAGAGATCGGATCGACAAGCCGTCTTCGGCAACGGATTCCTCTCGTCTTGGGCTTCAGTTTGATAGGTGAATCGTCATCTGGCTCCACAGGGTTTGAGAGATACGGCGGTTTAAAGTTACGCCTGAATTTAAGATTTTCTGGCCGGAAAAGATGGCCGGAAAAGAGAGCTCAGGTGGAGAGCACTATCGTGCTGATAACGTGTTATGAAATGAGAGAAGTGTTGCTGTGAAAGTTGTGTCTTTTTCATTAGCTCTTGCCACTTATATATAGTGGTTGTCACATAAGGTTTTACATCAATGGAGAATCTACACAATGAATACACTTTGACTATATTCAATACAATATCAAGACTTGGTTAAAGCTCATAGATGCTTAGGTTGAATGGGTCTTCATCTTGATGTAAACCTCCTTGGTCTTGGTTATAGGCAATCCACACAAACCATACTATGGTTTATAACAAAGAAAAGAAAAAAAAAGAAATCAGAAGTTAGAGAGAGAGAAAGAAAGAGAGAGAAGAAGTGAAGATTGCATGGAAAACCCAAGCTTTTGGAAAGCTCTGAGGCTGTCGCCGGAGCCACTGCATCCGGAGCCACTGCATCCGGAGCCACTGCATCCAGAGACCGTCCAGCTTCTCGCCACCGTTCACAACCACCATGGTAACCCGGGAACCGCCATGCAATGAGCTTTGTTTCCTCCGCTTAGTAAATCGTTGGTAACTCTCTAACCATGGCGAAATTCGTGCATGCAAAGCCACCATCGTGTTCCTCTAGTCGAGACGAAGCCATAGCCGCCGATAACCCCTCAATTGGAGTCCGGGTGAAGCCGCACACTCCTCTGGAAGTTTTGCCATGCACGCGCGTGGATTACACGCGTCGCCGCTAGAAATCGTCTCCACCGCTGCTCCGCCGCCGGCAGTCACCATCCTCCGTTGTCGTTGGCCGTCGTAGCCGCCGAACTTTCCGGTAAACCGTCGCCACCCTCCAATCGATTTTAATTAGATGCGGTGAGTCAACTCGGTGACTCTGTAAACTAGTGATTTAACTTTTATAAATTGATTTAGGGTTGGTTAGGTTAATCCGGTCGGTTAAAATCAATTGGAATTTGGTTTGGATTAACCGGTTATTTAAATTAACTATTTGATTAATTAATTTTGGTTAAGTAAACCGGATAGTCCAATTAGAATTGATTTCGGTTAAGGAATATCGGTTGGTTTAAATCAATTCTAATCTGGTCAAGGGTTGACTAGTTTGAATCAGAGTTGACCGGGTTGATCTTTGACTAGTGGGTCACTTTTCCATAGTAACCCGTTTTTGACCGTTCAAAGGACGTTATGATTCGAAATTTCGATCTGATTTCAGATTTGAAGTCTATTTGAGCAGCTGGAGTTCATAGACCACTTGTCTTCACTGCTAAGTTGAGGGTCTATTCCTAAACTTCTCGTACACGGCTTAGGACCTCGAATAAGTATAATTTATTTTTAATATGTTTCATCTGTGTGAAATCGAGTCTGTCATTGCTTGTTTAGCTTTTAGGTTCTTTGCTTAAACCGAAACTAGGGTGTTAGAGGATTCAATATTGATTTCTTCACATAATTGTAAATTCTTAGTTAGAATTGTTTGAGGCGGATACATAGACTGATTTTGGTATGCCGGATTGTATGGAGGTTACGGCCAACTTTAGTCGATCAGTTAAGCCGTAGCCTGGTAGCGTCGATAAATCGTCTACGGGCGGTGTCCGAGCACAAACTCGAGATGAGTTTTGTTGTTGGCCTGTTAGTGGGCAGCGAGTGTGCACACTCCCTAGAACCATTGTTTGTTGCTCGGGTAGTTTAGGTACTCTGTTTGACGTGTATTGGATTTATATTATATTTATTAAGAGTGTTATGACTGGGGCCACGGACTTCGAGGTAGCATCTCATACTTCACTGGGCGATTCTCATGTCGCTTGATATCACTCAAATTATCCCAAGGAGTGAATTACTCTCTCAAATAAGAGGTCGAGTTGTAGTACTTAGGGATCGAATTCACAGCGAGCTAGGGAACTTAATATATCTAATAGTTATATGATTAAATTAGGCTAATAGTTTATAAAGCACTAACTATAGCAATCAATAAATAAAACAGTAAACAAGATGAACAAAGCAATTGTTCAGCTTGGCAGAGAGTTGTTTGATGGAATGATGGTTTGCTAGATCTAGAGTTTCTATTCAGGTAATCAGGATTATAATGATATATAAGCTAATTGTTGTTTGCAAGATATTATAGAACTCAACATGAATTACAAATCTAACAACTTATGGTATAGACAGTCTAATATCTAGATCTTGGATCTCATCCTCCATTTATTGATCACAAGAAAGTGTCGATCGATTAATATATAGGAATATTGATCGATACACCTTTCAGAAATATCGATCGATTAATTTATTGGATCATCGGACCGATATCGAGAAAGCTTTACGATCGCGTTGAACACATGTTCACTAGGGTTCCTAAATAAACTTTCATATGCACCTAGCAATCCTAGCTCAGAGAAGACAAGTCAGATAAAAAGCCAAGCTTCCGCTTGTGTCTAATGATTCTAAGATCATGGTTCTAGTTCATGACTCTAGAACACAAGCAATAAGAATAGTCTCAATGATGAATATCACAACTTAGCAATTCTATATTTTTGGTTAATCCCTCATGACCTATCTGAACCCTAAACCTAACAGGTGGATCTATTCAGACATGAAATTTGTCACAAAAATCGTAGATGAATAGATGAAATGCATAAATAATATAAAACCAAAACCAATGGAATTCCAGGAGGACTCTGAAGGAGTTCCTCCCTTCTCACTACAAGAAAACAGGTCTTTAACGACTACAACATTAGTTGTTCATTGGTCGTAAAAGGGGTATTACGACCAATGAACAACTAATAACAATTGGTCGTAATATGCTGGTCGTAATCACTAATTGGATGGGCATTGGTCGTAAATTTACGATTAAATATATTAGTCGTAACGGAGTCGTACACTTACGATTAAAACAATTGGTCGTAAACTAGATGTAATAAATGTAGTTGTACACGGGACGTAAACAATTAGTCGTAAAGTAGATGTAATTAATGTAGTCGTAAGTGGGTCATAAATGATTAGTCGTAAAGTAGATATTAAATATTAGTTGTAACTTAGTCGTAAAGACTTTTTCTAGTAGAGGTAAAGTAGTCGTAATATAACGACTAACTTACATCGAATCTTTAATTTTAATAATTCGATTTTAAATATTTAAATTAATTTTAATAATTATATTTTACAAAAAAAAAGATTTTTTTAAAAAATAAAATATTTTATGAATTTGATTTAAATTCATAAAAACATAATAATATAACATTCATAAATTTAAAGTTTTCAAAATACAAAATAATTAAAACCGAAAACTAAGCATTAAGGTCATAAAAGAGCTCAGAACTCCTCTCTTCGGCACGCCGAGTCAAATCGTCATGCTCTTCCGGAGTCGGGTTGGGGACGAAGGTCGGACGCAGGTTCTTCCACGATGCTGTAACCGACGGATCGACGTTTGGAGTTGTCTCTAGAAGCATATCGAACATGTTAGCCATCGAACATATCATACAGTTGTCTATACACACATCAATCATCTCCGAAGGTAAGCCAAGACTATGAACAAGTTTCTGAATCTCATAATAAGATTCAACACACAAGTTATCTTCAGGCAAATACTCTTTAAACAACTCAGCCCATGCATCCATACAAACTTCAGGTAAGTTATGATCAGTTTTGATATTCATCATCCTAGCTGCCAAAGATAATTTAGAAATACCTTCTCTACAACTTTCATAGATTGGCTCATTTGCTGCTGCTAGCATTTCATAAAATCTTTTTGCATCCAAATTAGGCCCCTCTACATTTTCAACCTCCTCTATTACTGATGTTGTTTCACGAAATGCATCGGTAACCATATCATGCATTCTATCATGATCTAACATATGATTTTCTTGAATAACACTTTCAGAAGGCAAATGTGGTTCATCTCTGTTACGAACATTTTCAACATGATTACTACCACTAGCTTCATTCCTATTATCACCCTCTCCATGGTTAAACCAAATATAGTAATGTGGAGTAAATCCTCTATTTACTATATGTTTCCAAACGGTTTCACTAGCAGCAAACTTCGTATTTTTGCATTTACGACATGGACAGAACATTTTACCCGTTTCCTTTGTGAGAGGCGTCTGTCCGGCCTGGTACATGAATATCTCTGCTCCGTTCAGAAATTCGTCTGTTACTTTTCCTGTTGAATCTTTATGCGCATACATCCAACTCCGAAGAGCATAAATATTTTCAGACATTTTTTAACTATTTCCCGTTTTCCTTTTTTTGTTTTTTTTTGTGCATCATAGAATGAGGGAGAAGATCATATTTATAGAGAAATTTCGATTTTGGTACGTACAAAGTTACAACTAATTTACGTTTAAATTATAACTTAACTACCAAAGTGCAACTTTGTGCTCGTAAATCAGTTGTTAATTAGATGTAAACTATTTTGATGTACCTAAGTCGTAATATTACAACTAATTTATGACTCCATTAGTCGTTAATTAGATGTAAAATATTTAGATGTAAGTTAGTCGTAAAGTTACATCTAATGTACGACTACATAAAAATTTAGTCGTACATTAGATGTAACTTTACGACTAACGTACGACTCAACTTTTAGTTGTAAACTGACGTCGACATTACGACTAATGTTTACTTTGTCGTAACTGAGTCGTACTACAGTCCGTAATTTACGACCACCTTTTCGTAGTCGTAATGTTTGGTCGTTAGGCATGCGTTTTCTTGTAGTGTCTCTCCTAACTAAGAACAATGAATAAAAGAAAGCGTAGAAAGCGTAGCGTCAACAATGGCTTAGAAATAACATAAGTAGGTTTCGTGCATGGGCATCTTGGTAATTTTAGGTATCTTATGGGCTTTAGTCGGTCATAAAATATACTCGGTCCGCGTTATGGCATCACCGTCAATCGACACTAAGGTTTCATCATTGATCGACATTCCTTCAACTTCTCGGCAGCTTCCTCTCGCGAGGCAGACTGACCACTCTTCAGTAAAACGAGCATAGCTTCTGATCTAACTGTTATATTGATCGAGCATTGATTTTACCCATTTTTACCCATTCTTTGTTCCATTGTTTCTCTTAGGAGAGAACGGAGGAACTCCTTCAGAGTCCTCCTGGAACTCCATTGGTTTTAGTTTTATTTAGATTTATGTTCTTTATCTATTCATCTATGATTTCTGTGACAAACTTCATGTCTGAATATATCCACATGTTAGGTTTAGGATTCAGATAGGTTATGTGAGATTAGCCCCAACTATAGATTGCTAAGTTGTGATATTCATTGTTAAGATGTTTTTCAAAGCTTTTTTCTAGAGTCATGAACTATAACCTTGATCTTAGGATTGTTTATTTACTTAACATCATCATGAATCCATCATATTCATTCTAAGATTATTAGAGAAAGGTGAGAGCTGATCTAAGAACTTAGTGAACATATATTCAACTCGCGCTTAAAGCTTGGCTAGAGCTGTATCGATCGATACTCCTATAGAGTAATCGATCGACGTATCTGAAGGTGTATCGATCTATATTCCTATCGAATAATCGATCCATACTATCGGTGCCTACTGACCGCAAACATCATTTAGCATCTAATCAATAAATGAGTCTAAATATGCGACAACTGATCGATTCATTCATCAAAGTGTTGAGCTCTTTAATATCATGCATACAACTTGTTAGGCATCTATAGGATTATAATCCTGATTACCTGAATAGAAATCCTAGATCTAGCAACCATCCTTCCATCAAACAACTCTTGGATACATAAGAGCAACTACCTTGCTCGCCCCTGAAATTTACTATATTTACAGATTTATAATATATTTACTGCTTTACAATTTATTAGCCTTGCTTAATAACTATTAGATCTATTTGGTTTCCTAGCTCCTTGTGGATTCGATCCCTAAGTACTACAATTGAACCTCTTATTTGAGAGAGTACCAATCACTCCTTAGATAATTTGAGTGATATCAAATTTGGCGCCGTTACCGGGAGCTTTGATCGGCATTAGATCTTGTTTAGTTAGATTTAGTCTAGGTTTTGTTACATAGATCTAGTACCGGGAAGCAAGGAGATGAGGATTTTTGGGTTTTTCAAAGAAGGAGTCTGCTGATTCACACACGATCCGTAAGTCTACGAGGGAAGAATCGATCGACACCTTCCAAGCAACAGCAGTCGATAGCGTACATCATAAATCGATCGACATCATACACCACCAATCGATCGATAAGCTACAAGCAGCAGTAACCGACAGAGCCAACCAATCGTCAAATACTGTTCACCCGAAGTTGGTCGACACTATTCATCTTGTGTCGAACAACACTGTTCATCCAGCTACTGTTCCTCGCGGTACTGTTCATCGCGGTACTGTTCATCGCGAAACTATTCACCTCAGCACTGTTTACCCAAAATCGACCGACAATATTCATCCGAGATTGATAGACACTTTTCATCGAGGTACTGTTCATCAAGGCACTGTTCACCCGACGTTGATCGACACTATTCATCTGACGTTGATCAAAACTATTCATCCGACGTCTATCGAAACTGTTCATCAGAGTACTGTTCATCTGAGTATTATTCATCGTGGTGCTGTTCACGTCGGCACTATTCATTCGCCATCAATCGACACTGTTCATTCGAAGTTGATAGACACTAATCATTCGACGACAATCGACACGGTTCACCGAGGTAGTATTTATGGAGGTACTGTTCATTGAGGCACTGTTCATCTGACGTCGATCGACACTGTTTATCACCCGTCGATTGACACTGTTCATCCCGCATCGATCGAAACTGTTCACCGTGAAACTGTTCATCAAAACACTGTTCATCGTGACACTGTTAATCCGACGACCGACACCGCTTGTGTGGAGACAGAGAAGGTCGAAGTGCTTATACTTGAGGTCGATGAGAATGAGATGTTACGAGAAGAAGAAGGTCGCCTTCGCAACAGCACATGACAATTGATTTATGCAGAGGGTGATGTAATCGTTGATGTGATTGATGTTGCGAAGTGGGAGGACTTTGAGCTGAAAGATATATATACTCTTATGGAACAGCATCCCTTTTATGCCTTTCCTCACGAGCAAGCAATGGATCACATTAACATGTTTGAGGAATTGGTATAGTTTATCTTCAATGGAGTCAATAAAGATCACTACTTCTGCAAACTCTTCCCATACACCCTTACCGGAGATGCAACTAACTGGTTCAAGAAGCTACCACCAGGATCTCTCACTACCTGGAATGACATGAGAGACGCCTTCCTCAGCAAATTTCTCTTTGGAGCTGCAGCAAACCTATGGATTGAGATGAAATCTACGAGGATATATATGGTACAGGATGATGAACAACATGGATCTAAAGAGATGAGCAGAGTAGAAGAAGCTGATACTAGTGATCTGACCTCAACATCGATTGACACCACGAGCTCAGCATCGATCGACACCCTTACCTCAACATCGATCGGCACCATGGCCTCAATATCGACCACCACCACACCACCACCTCATCGTCGATCGACACCAGCACCTCAGCATCGATCGATACAGACTTCTGTCATCGATCGATACCACTTGAAATCCCTGACAGTTCGGGTTCTCCTCAGGATATTGCAGACTCGACATAGAAGAGAAATCACCATAGAAGATTTCTTGGAGCTGAAAGAATTCTTAGATTTAGAGGAGGGAGAAAAGCTTGAAGATTTGGATACTAATAAGGAAGCAATATGGAAGACTTTTTGGAGCTGGAGGAATGGCTTGACTCGGAGCAGAAGCTTGATGACGAACGAAACACTAAGAGAAAAGATCTGGAGACTTCATCAAAAAGGCTAGCATTGATCGACACCAATCTGATGAGATCTATCAACACCTGCCCTTCATCTTTGATCTTCACCCACCTTACGCCATTGATCGACAGCCTCCATACATCATCGATCTACATACACCGGACTGCATCGATCAACACCCGCCTACATCATCGATCGACACCCACCCTACATCATCGATCGCCACCCAACAGATAAGATTGAGCTCCACCCACTCTATTACATCGATCAATACCCATGGTTGGATGAACTTCCAGGATACATAGTCGAGCTGGAACAAGTTGAGGAGAGAGTGCACAAACCTGGGACCTCACGCCCTTCTGTCCACGAACATCAGAGACAACCTATATGTGCAGAAGGATCAGCTGGGTTTCACAAGACGGTAAAAAGAATACATGACCCTGTGAAGTTTTTGGTTCCTTGCGCATTATTTGAAGTTGAATCTCCTATCCCACCAGATAGAAGTGTGCATCTAGGTTCCTACAGTGAGTTATTTGATGAACAGGCTTCTCAGACAAGAGGGTTGAGATTTTGTGAAGCTGCTAGGTTTCATAAAAGGGTGAAGAGGATACATGATCCTGTGAAGAGTATTGTTCCATGCACATTGTTTGAAGCTGAATCTCATGTTCCACCAGATAAAGGTGCACGTCTGATTTCTTATATTGAGGTGTTGGATGATCATCAGCACGTAGAAGCTTCACAGAGAGGGTTGAGATTTAGAGATGAAGTCGATAAAGCCCCAACAGAAGAAACATCGATCGACACCGATCAGAAAACATCGATCGACATGATCACTCCACCATCGATCGACAGTAGACGTGGTGAATCAGAGCAGAATGAGTTTAAAGTGTATCAAAATCTTTTTGATGGAGGCACCACCACACGATCAGAAAATTCTGGGGGAAAGAAGAGAAAGAATTGGAGGAAGAGAAAGAATTGGAGGAAGAGGAGAAGGACCAAAAGAGGCTCCCAATTATCATTGATTCTTCACTTCTCAAATGATGTCAGGAAATCCATAGTGAAAAATTGGAAGAAGAGGAAACGAACCAAGGGAGATTCTCAATTACCATTGATTTCTTACTTCTTAGATTGTGTCAGGAAATCCAGAGTGTGGAGTAGATGCTTCTCACATCCATTTGCAAAGCTTTGAGCATTCCTTATTGCTGAGATGATAGACAAAGGAGAAGAGTCTATGATGGAAGCTTTCACACAAGAATGATAAAGCTTCAGATAGTGGACATTGAGACTTGTTTTGGAGCATGTTCTCATTCTCATCCAGACTAAACCAGATCTCCAAAGTCAAGCTATATGACTATAACAAAGCGCTGAGTGGGAGGTAACCCATTGTTAGGTTTGTTTTCAATTTGATTTATTTTCATATGTTACTCATTCATGTTTTTATTAATTGCAGGTAAAAAAAAGTGATGAACAGTAACAACGGTACTATAGCAACACACTGTAGCACGAACATGGAGCAGGAATGTAGCACGAACATCAAGCGACACTGTAGCGATATATCGAGCGACGCTGTATCAGCAAAATCGAGAGTACTGTAACAGAAATCAGGAGTACTGTAGCTTCGATACTGTAGAACGGCTACTGTAGCAGGATCACTGTTCTTCGAAATTTTTTTTTAGTTAATTGGTTTTATTAGTTATCTATTAATGACTTTTAGTGTTTTATTTATGTTAGGTAAAAAGGATCCAAGGAAAACGAGTTTGCACGGCGCATCACTAGCATCGATCAGCGCCACTTATTTATGTCGAATGACAGAGCATCAAGAGTATCGATCGCCACTTCACTGTGTTGGTTGACGATTGCCAGGCATATCAACCGATTAGAGCATGTTGATATCGATCGACAGTACATCACCTGCAGCGACTGATGGTAACTCTTTTCCATCGATCAACACTTAATCCGGTCAGATCCAAGTAGACGATTGCTCATCACACCGACCGATGAGAGCAGCTCGATATTGATCAACAGCACTTCATCTACAACGATTAATTGTCACTTCATTGTGTCGATCGACACTGAGCAGGTTATCGTTCTTACTTGTTAAATTTCGTACTTCTACTTTATGATTTTCACCTTACCACCGACTCTTTTACACTGGGGACAGTGTAATTTAAGTCTGAGTGGATTACTACTAATGTATATCTATTTTATGAATCTTATTTAAAATATTTTCAAAAAGTTTTTATTGAGTCAAAAAGGGGATGATGATCTATTTCGATTTATTACTTGTCATCTAACCACTCTTTAGACCAGTCTTAGATTTACTGACTTCAGAATTACTAGACATACTAAAGTGGATCAACTTGTCAACTATGTTTGCATTTGCTAAGAGTGTTTGAAGGAACCAAAGTTGACCTCCAACTTCATTTGACTTGATTTGCTTGTCTTGGGGCTTGGTATACATGAGATCGGATTCTTCAAACAAGTATGGAAGATAAATCCTTGTGTAGATTTATCACCAGTGGCGGATATAGAAAATAAAAATAATGGGGGCAAAACATAGAATGCAATTAAATAAAATTAAAAAAATATTATTTTATAATAAATCCAGCAAATAAAAAAATAACTATTACAAAACAACTCTACGCTCACTCATCATTTGGAATTTCATAATCACTTTTTCATTTGAAACTGAGTCAAATAACTCTTTTTCAATAAAGCAAACCATACAATCACTTAGAAACTGATCTCCAATTCGGTTACGTGCAACTGTCTTCACTAGTTTCATTGCTGAAAACATCTTTCGACACTTGCTGTGGCAACTGGCAAAGTCAGAACTAACTTTAAAAGTCTGTAAACCAAGGGATGTGCTAGATGCTTTTGATTTTTCACCATCAAAGATGAAAAATCCCCAAGATTTTCTATATTCTTAAACTTTTCATCTCTGCGTATATTATCAATGTAGATATCAAGGTGTTGCTCTAGAGATAAAAGCTCACGATAGCTAAAATCATCTGGATATAACTTAGCTAATCGCAATAGCTTCTCTTTGTCAAACCCATGAAATGAATCGGTTTGGCTTAAAGCAGCCATACAGATAAGTAGATCAGTGGTTACCTCTGTAAAACGATCGTTGAACTCTTGAATTTGCAAATCTAGAACCGTGCAAAAGCAGTTGACCTTATAATGATGCATATTGCTTATGTTGGTTCTCTTTCTTGGATTCCTAAAATCAACAAAATCTTCTTCCATGATAAGAATCTCAACATTATGTTTCTTAAAGAAAGAAGCAACTTTAGCCGTAAGGGAATCCCAACCATCATCTCTAAGCTTCTGCAACTCTCGTTTAGTGGATTCTATCAGTGACATAGCATTAAAATATCTTGATCCTTCTGTTGCAAAGTCAGTGACAAATTCCAGTGAGCCCCAAGATATGTAACATAAGATGCAAATAGAACACACAATCAAATGTGTGAAATTATTTGAAAAGACCACATGCTTGACGATTCTGTAAGTCTTCCCAACCCTCATCTTGGACATACTGAAGAACTTTAATGGTAGTAGAAAATAATTCTTCCAACCTCAACAATGTTTTGTGATGAGTACCCCAACAAGTAGTCGCAGGTCTTGATAAAGAACGTTCCTGATTTTGTCTTGTCCCAGTCTTAACATCAGCACTCTTGATTCCTTATTTTAATTCTTCACGCTGAATTTCTCGAAACTTATCTTGTCGTTTACAAGAAGCCCCAACAATATTCAACAATGTAGAAATCATATCAAAAAAATCAGCAATGTCAAAGTGCTTTTTTTGCAACAGCCACCACAACTAGCTGAAGCTGATGAGCGAAACAGTGGACATAATATGCTGAACTGCTTTCTCTAGCAACCAATTATCTCAACCCATTAAACTCACCCCTCATATTACTAGCTCCATCATAACCTTGCCCTCGCACTTTTGTAATGCTCATCCCATATCTAGGAAACAAATCATCTATAGCAGACTTCAGAGCTAATGAAGATGTTTCTTTTACATGAACAACTCCAATAAACCGTTCTTTGATTACATTCCTTTTATTAACAAACCGGAAAACCACACCCATCTGCTCTTTATGAGAAACATCAGCAGACTCATCAACCAGCAAACCAAACACACCATGACCAATTTCTTCTAAAATAGCTTGTCGTACTTCTTCTGCAAAGGCATGAACAATATCTTTTTGAATATTGGAAGAAATCATCTGGTTATTTCCTGGAGCAATTTTCAGAATAACCTTACTTATAGCATCATTTTGTTCTCCTGTGTATTTCAAAAGCTGCAAGAAATTTCCTTTGTTCGCATCCTCTTCTTTCTCACCATGATCACGAAAAGCATCAATTGAAGCATTTAAGCGAATACAATACTCATTTTCATCTTTTCATCTTGCTTAGATAGAGAATGTACTATAGATCGATGTTGGTTCATCAAATCCTCACATTTTTGGGCAGCAACAATGTGACAACTGTTAGGTGGTTTACCCATATGAGTCTGCAATCTCTCTGGCTTATTCCAACTATTAAACCCTCCTTTCGCAAATGCATCACTTCCACCTTACATTCGTATCTCATCTTTAAATAAGTAGCAATATAAGCAAAATTCACTTTCTATGCTATACTCTAGCCAAATACCACATTGATCAAACCAAGCTGGATTGAATCGTCTTGTTCCACCTCCTTTTGATATTTGTTTAAATTTGTGACCATAATGTTGACATGGACCTTTAGTTAGATATCTACGTCTAACCTCGTCTCTTTGATTTCGAGGATAATCCATTGTGTCTTTCCTTTCACCAGGGTCAAATGGCAAATCATCGATGTTGATATCAAATACTGGAGGAGATTTCCTTTTGTCTTTCCTTTCAGTAGATTGATGTTGCAAATCATCGATATTAGTTTGAGGTACTTAAAATGATACTTTTTTGTAGTTTTTTTCCATTGATTTTTTTTCTGAAAAAAAAGATGTGTGTTAGTTAAACAATACAAACGAAACGTATGAACTGTAAAAATCCACTTTGACAATGTTTACCAAGAATAGTTTATCATGATCATCGTCACATCATACTCAGAGAAACCAAGTCAACCACTCCACTTTTAAGGAGAAATTTTAGTTTATATAACTATAAGAGGTTGATTTTCTTTAAACTATTAGAATTAATTAGTAACTATGAAACAGAACAAACTAACAAAGACAAAAAAAATTACCTCGAGGGAGGAGTAGGAAGACGACATCGAACACAAGGAGAAAATTTGATTAGGGTTTTTAATTGGTAAATTAGTTAGATAATTTTAGTATAATTATCTATATTTAGTAAAACTAATAAATATATTTCTAAAGTGGGTTTAGATAGAATGGGTTGTGGCCTGTGGGGACAAAAATAAAAATTAATGGTTGTAATTTCTTTAACTAAAGAAAATAAATAAATTAAATTATTGTGGGGCAGTTGCCCCCTCTTTGAGGTATGTAGGTTTGCCCATGTTTATCACCTTCTCTCTCCATTTCGACCCTAGATATATAGATAGAGATAAAAAAAAGAAAAAAAAGAAAAGAAAGGAAAATATATGTATAGGTTTTAAGTTAGGTGGAATCCGAACAGGACTTGGTGGCTACAACCATTAAGCCTTGCTTCATAAGGATTCCAACAAAAAAAGAATTCAAACGGAACTTAGTGGCGGCAATCATCAAAGTTCGATTCATATGAAATCTTGGATATAGGTCAAAGAGAAGTGAACATGACTTGGTGGCAACCACCATTAAGTCATGATTCATGGAAGTCTGTCCAATCTTAGTCAATGATCCTGCAATGGAAGCGGACTTTGACTAAGAGAGAAATTAATAGAGAGAGAGAGAGGATATGAACTAACTTTAGCTGCAGGTCCAGATACTTGTTTGAGAATCCTTACATCTTGTGATCGATACACTCAAGGTAAAGCCCGCACTTTTATTTTATGCAAGAAATGAGGTTAGTAGAGGGGATTGTCAGACATGATCTGTTAAGTTGTTGACTAGGTGAATTTGGTTGCTATACTAGGATATTGTATAATGTGCTTCTAAGGTTATGATATTTAGGATTTGGCTTGCACTACTAGAGAGATGGTGAGTGAGTTTTTAAAATATTTTGAGTCCCTCCTGTTTTCAAACCTCTTTCAAAGAGACTGCCCATTGGTTTTGCTTGAGGACAAGCAAAATGGTAAGTCTGGGGGAGTTGATCGACCATGGAGTTGGGGGACAACTTTATGTTTGAATAGATCCACCTGTTAGGTTTAGGGTTCAGATAGGTTATGGTGGATTAGCCCCAACTATAGATTGCTAAATTGTGATATTCATTGTTACGATGTTCTTAATGCTTGTTTCTAGAGTCATGAACTAGAACCTTGATCTTAGGATTTTTTATTTACTTAACATCATCCTGAATACATCCTATTCATTCTAAGATTATTAGAGAAAGGCGAGAGCTGATCTAAGGACTTAGTGAGCATATATTCAACTTGCGCTTAAAGCTTGGCTAGAGCCGTATCGATCAATACTCCTATAGAGTAATCAATCGACATAGCTGAAGGTGTATCGATCCATATTCCTATCGAATAATCAATCGATACTGACGGTGCCTACTGACCGCAAACATCATTTAGCATTTAATCAATAGATGAGTCTAAATATGCGACAACTGATCGATTCATTCATCAAAGTGTTGAGCTCTTTAATATCATGCATACAACTTGTTAGGCATCTATAGGATTATAACCTTGATTACCTGAATAGAAATCCTAGATCTAGTAAAAATCATTCCATCAAACAACTCTTGGTCACATAAGAGCAACTACCTTGCTCGCCCCTGCAATTTACTATATTTACTGATTTATGATATATTTACTGCTTTAAAATTTATTAGCCTAGCTTAATAACTATTAGATCTATTTGGTTCCCTAGCTCCTTGTGGATTCGATCCCTAAGTACTACAATTGAACCTCTTATTTGAGAGAGCACAAATCAGTCTTTAGGGTAATTTGAGTGATATCATATATTGACCTCAGACCGGTGGCATTGAAAATCTAACTCAAAACTCTATCTTGTGTCAGATGATCAGCTCAATCGAACCGTGGGAAGGTCTCTATCCATATCTAAACATTTGACGCGTCTGTGCAGCTCTACACTCAAAAGGCTCCAAAAGACTCCAAAATCACCACTTTCCTCTAAAATGTCATGAATCTGTAAATACTCTCAATAGACTCCAAAACATAATAATTATATCTTAAAACACTTATAAACCATGGCTAAAACTGGGTAAAATCTATGTTCTATCAACTCCCCCAGACTACTCTTTTGCTTGTCCTCAAATAAAACCAACGGAAAGTCTCTCTGAAAAAGATTTGAAAACAGCCAGGACTCAAAAGATTTTAAAAATTCGGTCACCATCTCTGTAGTAATGCAAGCCAAATCATGAACATCCTAACCTTAGAAGCACATTATACAATATCTTAGTATAGCAACCAAATTTACCTAGTCAACAACTCAACAGGTCATGTCTGACAATCCCCTCTACTAACCTCATTTCTTTTATAAAATAAAAGTGCAGGCTTACCTTGGGAGTATCGATCAAGGAACACATGGACTCAACTCAAGCATGTTTCTGAACACACAGACAGTCTTCCCTGATCTCTTTCTTCCCTCTACTTTCTTCTCTGAATCTCTTATTAGTTTCAATTTCAATGAATGTTGATGCTGATGCAGTCCATCTTGTTCATCTTATTGACTTGTCTACTTTTGTAGCTCTATTTGACAAAGTGTAGCGAATACCGGGGTCACAGGAGACAGTCCTACCCCTCGTTTCCACAATGTGTGATCAATCCCTTCAGACTTAGAATAATGGGGTTACAAGAGACACTCTTACCCCTCTGCCTCTTCTAGGAAATCATTTCAATTCAAATACAGCGCATGGAACCACAATCTTCACAGGATCATGTATCCTCTTCACTCTTTTGTGAAACGCATCAGCTTCTTTTTTCCATATAGGTGGTCTATGATGTTTAGGGACAGCAAGGTGTGAGGCCTTAGACACATACATCCTTTCCTAAACTTTGTTCCAGCTCGACTATGTATCCTGGCAGTTCATCTAACCATGGGCGTCGATTGATGCGAACGGGTGCGTGTAGCTCGATGCTATCTGATGGGTGGCAATCGATGACGTAGGGTGGATGTCGATTGATGCAGTTGGATGTATGTAAATCGATGATGTATGGCGACTGTCGACAGATGGCGTTGGGTGGGTGTCGATCGATCTCTTCAGGTTGGTGTCGATTGATACTAGCCTTTGACTAACTCTCCAGGTCTTTTCTCGTAGTATTTCGTTCGACATCAAGCTTCTGCTCTGAATTCTGATCCATATCCTCAAGCCATTCATCCAGCTCCAAGAAGTCTTCCATAGTAACTTCTCTACTCGAATCAAAATCTTCAAGCTTTTCTCCATTCTCCAACTCCAAGAACTCTTCTAACTCGAAGAAATCTTCCATGGTGATCTCTTGTTTTACATCTGAGGAAGGAGAACAACTTGATACATCAGTGTTCTGTTGTGTCGAGTCTGCAATGTCGTGAGGACAACTTGAACTGTCAGGGATTTCAAATGGTATCGATCGTTGACAAAGGTCTGTGGCGATCGATGCTGAGGTACTGGTGTCGATCGCTGGTAAGGTTGTGATGTCGATCGATGCCCCAGGGAGCAGGGAACTTGATTGATTGATGCAGAGTAGAAGGGACAGCTCCCATGTCGTGGATCCAAGGGCCTTCCGGGTATCATGTTATAAGATGATTGGTAGTCGACGACCAGGAACTATATGAGATGTTGATCCCCTCTACATACACAAGAAGAGTGACTACACCGGAAGTCTGCTTGACTTCTCCACTGAAGCTGATGAGTGGACTGACCCTCCGTTTTAGCGCGCCTTCTTCTAGGGCCAAATCGTGATAAGCGGTATGGAAGATGATGTTGCTGGAGCTGCCATTGTCTACGAAGACTCGCTTTACAAGGCAGTTTGCTCTGGTGAGTGAGATCACCAGGAAGTCGTGATGATGAGACAGGGTCCTCTCATCCTCCTTAGCGGTGAAACTAATTTTGTTCATCCGTTTTTCTAGCGTTCCTCGTGTTGGAGAAAAATACTCAAGTATCATTTTCCTCTATGGCTCCGGGCATGACCCAGACCTCCGGGTCCCCGCTACAGAGTACCCGGGTCCTCACTGAAAGGAACTCGGGAACTCAGGAACTACCTCCGGGAACTACCCCCAGAAACTACCTACAAGAACTATCTCTGGGAACTACCCTCCGGGAAAATGGAAAACTTCTGATAAAGAGAACCTTCCATATTTCTGAATATGGAAGAATTCCTCTTACTTAGATCGACTAAAATCGACCTAAGGACGACTATATAAGGCGAATCTAAACCCTATAGTAGGGGATCGACTCATAAACACCTCAAGACTTAGAGATTAGACCTAGGTGGCTAGAGTTAGGGTTCTTATTCAAGCATCTTGTAATTCTCGTTTGCCTATCTAATAAAACATCTCTTCAAGTCTTTACTCCTGTAAATCTCTCTAAACTCTCAAGAAATAAAATATTGTCCTCCGTTCCGTAGTACTCCAAAAGGACCTACACAAAAATCCCCTAACAGTTTGGCGCTAGAAGGACGGAAGTAATCAAACTACGTGATGGTGATTGGGGATGAGCGAGACGAGCTACCTGAAGATACCCTGAGAGAAGCCGAGCTTTAAAGGCACTTCAACGGCTTACAAAATCAAGTTGCCGAGCTGTATAAGGCTCGGGGAAGAACCACTGACAATCCGGAGCTCTCTACAGAAGTGCAGAGCCTGAAGGAGAATCATGACAAACACTCCAAGTACCTGGAGCAAAGCGCCGAGAAGCTTGGTACGCTCGAATAAAAAAACCTCACCCTCCGAGACGAGAATCAAGCTCTCTACACGATAAGCAACAAGAAGCGCCACTCCAGAGCCAAGATCCGATCCATGCCGAATCTAGAGACACCTAGTTCCGCTGTTGGAGCTACACGTGTTAGGGTATTTCTGGTACAAGCGATTCGTGCTCAGCCTACGGAATGATAGGAGGAAGGAGATAAGTAGTCGCAGTGCTTTCTCCTGCTTCAGTGGTCGATGAACTAAGAGATCCTGCTTTTAGGATACTGCCATAAGGATATGGGCCAGTATATATCGTCAAGGCCTTCGTTCCCGCAAGGGGTATTGGTCGTTAGGTAAGGGTTGCCTATCTGTTGTGAGGCCCGCAGGGTCCATAATGAAGGACGCAAGGTCTTCATGATGTATAGTCGATGGTTCCTGGTTCTGAAGGTTCTTTCCAGGTTCTAAGTGATGGAACCATGGAAGAAGTGGGGATTTATAGCTGCATTCTACAGTGGGGATTGCCTACGTACCCCTCGGAAGGGGATCAAGCCATTCGTAGTTCATATATTGGAGGCGCGTAGCCCAGGTGGGCACGTGACCTTGTGGAGGCGCGGAGCCTAATGGAGGCACATGGCCTGATGGAGGCACATAACCTTGGGAGCACGTGGCTCTGTAGTTGATATGAGTCATCTATTGTAGAAGGCGCATGACCAGAATAGATGACGGGATCGTCGGGATGCTGCAGTGAGCATGGAGCTTCGATATGCTTCATGGAGCATGGAATGTCTCTACCGATGAGCTGGAGATTATAGCTTGAGCTAATATATAGGGTTATAGACGTGCTGCCATGAACAGGGACGTCATCTTGTTGGTGATGATCGCAGGGATTCGTCCTCCATAGACATGTCGGTGGAGATAGTATTTTAGGTCAATTCATGCTTTGGTAGCCGTCGAATTGACTATGGGGTTTATGTCCTCTGTAGATGGACGTCTTCCTCTACTGTGGACGTGCAACAATGAGTATAGAGCCTCATATATCTGATAGTAATCGCCGGGATCAACCTATTATAGGCGAATCCAAGTGGAAGGTCTTCTTGGTGTGAGATATTGACTTGGCGGCTGTAGAACTTGTGATCTCTGTGGAAGAACGTGTTCAACTCCCTCCTTTTAAGGTCTATTAACCCTTTATTTACAGTAGAAGTCGTGCCTCCTCTTTAGGATTTGGAAATATTCAATATATCCTTGGATAATAGAATATTTCCAATTTTGTTAAAAGCGGCCAAATATCTTGGAATACTTCCTCTTTCTTCTCTTGGATTAAGGAGATTCGACCATATTATGATAAATATGGATGTTTACCTTTATCTTGAAGTTTTCCTTTTTACTCAGAGGCAGAATTAATTATCTGGTCCGGGACCTTGAACCTGGGGCAGGGGTCGGACCCTGGAAGCCGGAAGCTGGGGAAATCTCCTCATGGATTATTTTTCCCCAACAGTTTGCCCCTTATTTTCTGGCTTCATGTTTGAAGGCAGGAAATAACATGACTTTCTTTGTAGGACTTCATGAGTTGCACCATTGTACGAAGTTCCTTAATAAATTCGGGATACGATGTCGGCTCGTCTCTGGTCCAATACCGTCGCGTGGTTTGGAACAAGTAGTATATTCGTCAGTACACCCTATAGGCACGATGTCGTGGCTTGGACTGATGTAGATGAAGACCAGGCGGGTCTGGTTGCTCTCTCGATTCTGATGGCCCGCATATGGGAATCCTGGTCTTGGAGTAGGAGAGAAATTTTCCCAAGAATTGAGATACACTGTCAAAGGCTCGTGGTGCCTTCTTTCATGATTAGGATGGCTCATCTGTAGGCGGATCCACTATCTTCAGACATCGAGGGAGTACCCGAGATGCTTGTGCTGCCCCTGGGACTAAACTCGGCCTTGGT
Organism: Raphanus sativus; assembly: GCF_000801105.2. Classification (NCBI taxonomy): domain Eukaryota; kingdom Viridiplantae; phylum Streptophyta; class Magnoliopsida; order Brassicales; family Brassicaceae; genus Raphanus; species Raphanus sativus. The sequence continues at coordinate 18,807,301 of NC_079518.1, forward strand.
TCAGGTAGGACTTCAATTTGCGTTTCTCGCGGATTCTCTGGTTTCACCAATCGTGTGGAGGAAGTATTAGTCGGAATCCATGATTTCTGAGAAGGGAAGTCTTGGCAAGGATAAGAGAACGAAGAGGTTGAATATGACCCGGATGTTGGGCTCGAATATGGCCCGCTAACTAATGTTAAGTAACAAGAAATGATAACGGGCTGCGATGGGCCCATCACATATTAAATCCTCGAAAGCAGCTACGTCAGAGCCGGAGGCTGTGAGCTGAAGATGTTCACCAAAGAGATCAAGGAAAAGAGGCAGCTCGTGTACATATAAGGAGGCGCAGGACTCGGTCAAAGGAGAGCTGTTACAAATCCCTCAAATCACGGAGGGGATCTCGGGAACCAGTTGGTGACGATCCATCGGAGCCTAAGACTATTTAAGAAGAAGAAGACCAAACAAGAAGGACACGTTCATTCTTACTATCATAGACATAAACTCTCAAACATTTCATTATCTTTGTAATCATCAGAAAAGCATCCTTTGTAACAACTCTTTTATTAACGTCATCAATACAAATCAAATTCATTCTACAAGTTCTAACGGGATTCAGCCCACGTTATCTTTCCCTAATCTTAACCTGATCTAAAATCTAGGAGGTGAGTTTAATCCCTCACATTTGGCGCCATCTGTGGGAAAGATAATCGAATCCCTTACTCTCAACACTTGAAGATGAATCCTACAGATCAGACAACGAATCCGTCTGACCCTAACCTCCCGATTCAGAGCGGTGGCTCACCGAACGATGGAGACTCTAGTCTCCTAACTCCGGAGCCTCGACTGGCGACCACCGATCCGGGCAGCAGCCTTTGGCTAGCGCTCGATCGACCCAGACCACCACTGGAATAACTAACCCAAGATCTTCCAGTGGAACTAACTCTGGGCTTCCAGTCACCGAGAATCCTCAGCAGCAAACCGCTCTGAATCAATTGGAGGCTCAGCTTTCTAAGATTCGCCAGATGATGATGCAGTTAGTAGACAAAGCTTAAGAGAATGAGCGTACAATGCATCAGCTAGCTGTTCGGCAGCAACGATTCGAAGAGATAACTAGATCTCTAACCGCTACAACCCAACCTCCGCAACGTCAAGGTCCGGGAGTCACTTTCCAAGATTGATTGACTGACCCCTCGTTCCCCCGAGGACATTTAGATTTCTCTCCTTATAGCACTGTTCCAGAAGAACAGGGACCTGCTTTTCAGACACCTCATGCTGGGACAGTTCCCGCGTTTAACCCGCCCATCACTAGTGCTATGGGAAGTAACGTAGCGACAACCAGCTCTACGCCCAATCAGATTGCTGACCGGAGCGCTCGCTTGCCACCTCCGCCACCTATTTTCAGGTCCGGAGTAGGAGTGTCCATTCCATCCGGGGGCAGAACATCAGCTTCGGTTTATCAAACCAGAAGTTCGATCCCAAATACGGACGGACATCAAAGGACAGATACCGATAACCCAAGAGCCGGTGAGCGATCTAGCCCACCAGCTGCATGGGAAAATGACCGAACCAGATTCCGTCAGGAACCTATCTGTCGGGTACCTGATAATGACCCGACTGTCCTTCCTCTAGAGGGACCTGACGCCATTCGCAGATATATGGAGCAAACTCACGCAGCTCTCCAAAAGTTGAATGCTCAAGTCCATAAGGCAACGAACTCAGCTCCCGAAATCGAGAGTTTAATTGAAGAAACCCGTGGGACTCCATTCATTGACAGAATCGCCAGCTCTTACATAAGAGACACCCGAAAAATTAGAATCCAAGAATACGATGGGACCTCCGACTCAAAGGCCTATTTGAGAGCCTTCCGATTAGCTATCGTGAAAGCCCATTTTTACGAAAGAAGAATGTGAAGCAGGTTACTGCAGGACATTCGCCGAAAACCTGGTTGGAACAGCCCTCTAGTGGTTCTCTGGTCTTGAACCAGCCTCGATAGACAATTTCGATCAGTTAACTAATGCTTTCATGAAGCAGTACTCGACCCATATCCTGAAACAAGCATCTGAGGCTGACCTCTGGAAAGTCAGACAAGGAATGGTAGACTCGCTACGAGTCTACATCGAGAAATTCGGAGCAGTAAGAGCAGTAAGTCGCCATCGAGGCCCTTAGAAGAGGTCTATGGTATAAATCGGAACTCTGGTCGGAGCTAACACTCAATCCTCCCCCGACTATCGATGATGCTCTTCATAAAGCCACCAGATATGTTACCTTGGAGGAAGAGACAGCTGCACTGGATAAACTCCACAAGAAAGCTCAGAATCACCCGAAGGGTGAATCCTCGGAAGCAAAAGGACCTCACAAAAAGGGGTACTTCCGAAACAACCAGACTCATGAAGAGCATTCTTATGCAGTCAAGGAAGATAAGGAAGAGAAACATGTCGCCACGACGACTAAAGCCCCCTGGTCAAAAGGCTTCGATAAGAACAAACATTGCTCTTATCACGATCGAGAAGGGCACTCAACTGAGGAATGATGGGACCTCCAATGACAGCTGGCAGCTAAATTCGCAGCCGGAGAAATAAAGGACGTGGACCTCAAAAAGCCACTGCCCTATCAGAAAAGAGGTTCCAGAGATACCTCTCCAAAATGCGAAAGGTCACCTGAGAAGGAGACAGATTCACCACCTCCAGCTCCCAAGAAAAGAGTCGATATGATTCTTGGAAAATTCCCCCAAGGAAAAAGCCTACAAATCGAGGCCCTCTTGAGCAAACCGTTACCTCAATCGGGCCCCGACTCGAGGGTGGACTGTATCCTTGGAGGATCCAATATGTGTCAAGACTCCGTTAATTCTATTAAAAATCACGGGCGGAAGGCTGTGTCTAACACTAGACCTAAGCCTCCCAACCCCGAGTCTAACACTAAGATTTCTTTTTGGGAAAACGAGACGTCAGACCTCGACAGGCCGCACGACGATGCCCTGATTGTCACCCTGAACGTCGCAGGGTATGAGGTTCCTAAGCTTATGATAAATACAGGAAGCTCTGTCGATCTTATTTTCTACAACACCTTGAAAGGGATGGATATAGACGACTACGAAATTATTGGCCAGAAAGCTAATCTCGTAGGCTTTTCCGGAGAAACAGCTACCTCATTGGGAACTATCAAACTCCCAATCATAGCTGGCAGAATAATGAAAATGAACAATTTAGTAATCATCGACAGACCTTCCCAATCCTTGCGATCCTTGGAAGACCCTGGATCCATAAGATGAAAGCAGTGGCCTCAACTTATCATCAATGCGTGAAATTCCCGACACCTGAAGGGATAGCTACCGTACATGGTAGCCAGAAGATCTCCAGGATCTGTTACCTGGGAGGATTCGAAATCCTCAAAAAATCCCCCCAATAGCAATTACAGATCCAGGAGGGTCGTGAGATGCAACAAAATATTTGAGGTCCCCCTAGGAACCTCACCGAGAAAGTTTGCATCGACGACTCAAATCCTGAAAGACAGGTGAGCATCGGATCTGAGCTACCCCTTGAGACAAAAAAGGAGCTCATTGACTTCCTAAAAATCAATGTCAAAACCTTTGCATGGACCACCAATGACATGAAAGGTATAGATCCGAATGTCACCACCCATAAACTAAAAGTAGACCCCACTTTCAAACCGATCAAACAAAAGCATCGCAAGCTGGGCCTCGAAAAGGCTCAAGCCGTTAACGACGAAGTTGACCGACTTACGAAAGCTGGGTCTATTCGAGAGGTGCACTACCCTGACTGGTTAGCTAACCCGGTAGTTGTAAAAAAGAAAAACGGGAAATGGAGAATCTGTGTAGATTTTACTGACCTAAACAAGGCTTGTCCCAAAGACAGTTTCCCGTTACCTCACATCGACCGCCTAGTCGAAGCGACAGCTGGCCATCGACTCATGTCCTTCATGGATGCTTTTTCAGGGTACAATCAAATCATGATGGATCCTGAAGATCAAGAAAAAACGGCATTCATAACCGAACGGGGAACCTATTGCTACAAAGTTATGCCATTCGGGTTGAAGAACGAAGGAGCCACTTACCAGAGGCTAGTGAATAAGATGTTCGATGGATGTTGGGGTCAAAATCGGTCAAGACGAAATCGATGTCCGAAAGTCTCGGAAAAACATGAAAGATGTTAGAGCAACCTCGAGAGACTAATTGTTAATCGAGAAACCTTGGAAAAATATTAAGTTCGAGATTAATCATCTCGAAATCAACAGCTAGAAATGTTTTCTACACGAGGAAAAACCTACGGAAAACTAAAAAGAACGCAAAAACACGCACAAGCCGAAGGAACCGAGCAGACGACTCCGGTCGCGGCCGTGGCCGCCGGGCGGCTAGCCCCCGTGCTGGCCGTAGCCGCCGACGACTAGCGCCCGTTCTGGCCGTGGCCGCCGGGCGGCTGGCCCCCGTGCTGGCCGTGGCCGCCGGCGGCTAGCGCCCGTGCTGGCCGTAGTCGCCGGGTGGATAGCCCCTGTGCTGGCCGTAGCGCCGGCGGCTAGCGCCCGTGCTGGCCGTGGCCGCCGGGCGGCTAGCCCCGTGCTAGCCGTAGCCGCCGGCGGCTAACCCCCGTATTGGCCGTAGCCTCCGGCGGCTAGCGCCCGTGCCGGGTGGCTAGCCCCGTGCTGGCTCAGGTTGTCGGGCGGCTAGTCTTCGTGCGTAAGTTCTAGGCCCCCGGGTCGCCAGAAATCCGTGTTTTGGCGACTTTCCGAGATCCCGCAAACAAAACTCCTTTTCCTGCTCCAAGATTTCGGAGAACCCGTAAGACATCAACGGACAGAAAGACTTCGTATAAAACGGTGGATGGTTATCTTAAAACACCATTCGCCTCAGCAATGGATCGAAGATCTTCCGAAAGACTCGACATCCAAGTAGGAGCATTCTTTCAAAGAAATCGTAGAAAACAACGGAAGTCCGGAAGACGGCCGAAAGGGACCAAACCCGATCGGACGGCCCATTTACGATTTTCTAAAAGATAGATACGACGGTTTACAATTATCTTCACATAACAAGATAAATGTTAAACTTCCGAAAGGATAAATGTCAAATTTCCGAAAGGATAAATGTCAACTTTCCCGATAAACACGAAAGCCGACGAAAATGGAAAAAGCCCAGCTCGCGGCAGACTCAGCCCATCAAGAATAGACCCTCATATGGGAGTATATAAGCAAGCTAGGAGCAGAGGAAGGGGGATCCGAAATCAGAAGAAAGAAACCACCCTAGAGCCGACATCCACCACAAAAGGACCCGAAGTCAGTCAGCTCGACTGGCGGCAGCCTTCGAAAAACCCATGACAGAAGAGGAAGAAGACCTCTACTGGTCAGAGCAAGAGAGGTTGGCTGAAGACCAGACTCGGGCCTATCGCAGCCAACGTAGACAAAGGAGCGCAAATGGCGCCAACGAGATCCATGATTTGCGCGAGTACATCGCAAAAACTGCAGCCGAGGTGAAAGCGGTAAAATCGCAGATTCACCATGCAACCAGCACTGCCCCGAGATCGACCTGCTCCTCGAGGAATCGAGAAAGACCCCGTTCACTCTCGAATCACGGATGCACGAGTCTCAGATCCCGGGAAAATAAAGCTTCCCACCTACGACGGAACCACAGATCCGAAGGCACATCTGCAGTCCTTCCAGATTGCGATGGCGAGGTCTAAACTTCCGGAGCAGGAAAAGGACGTCGGCTGCTGTCTCCTATTCGTCGAGAACCGCAGAGGTGCTGCGCTCAAGTGGTTCTCACACTTGAAAAGAAACTCCATCGGAAGTTTCCGCCAGCTTGCTTCAGCTTTTCTGAAGCAGTTCTCCATGTTCATGGACAGGGAAACTTCCGACGTAGACCTTTGGAGTCTAATTCAAAAGGAAGATGAACCGCTCCGCGACTACATAAGGAGGTTCAAACTCGTGATGTCCAGGGTAACAGGCCTCAGCGACAGAGTCGCCATCGACGCCCTGAGAAAAACCTCTGGTACAAATCGAAATTCCGAAAGTGGATTTCTTTGGAGAGGCCACGCACCATCCAGGACACTCTCCACAAGGCGACGGATTTCATCATCATGGAAGAAGAGATGATAGTCCTAGCGCAAAAGCATGGACCGCAGAAAGCATCCGACAAGAAGAAAACCTCTCGTAACGACAAGTACGTCCATCACGAAGGGGAAGACGTCCAATGCAAACATAACTACGCCGTCAATTCCGAACAAGGAAGGACCGCCGGAAACACTTGGACGCGGAACTCGTACAAGGACAATTCCAGCTGCGAGTTCCATCAGACAAGAGGTCACTCCACCGCCAACTGCAAAGTCCTCGGCGCTAGACTCATTACGAAGCTGCTTGCCAGCGAACTAGCCACAGTCAGGAGCGTGAAAGACCTGCTCCTAGATTCTGACCGTCCGCCGAAGACCGACGGAGCAATCCCGAGAATAACGCTCCTGGAACTCAATCGGGCGAAAACGCGGACGGAGACAAGACGGCGAAGGAAACAACAACAACCGCCAAAGGATCAACATGATCATCGGAGGATCGCATTTTTACCAGGACTCCGTTTCGTCGATCAAAGCCTACGGACGGAGGGCCGAAACAAGCCCCAGATGGTGTCCAGAGGACGACGTTCCCAATCACGCAATCATCTTCGAGAACAGGATACAGGCAGACTCGATAAACCCCACTACGATCTCTGGTCATCGACTTGGTGATTCAGGATCTCGAAGTCGGCCGCATCCTCATCGACACATGAAGCACGGTCAACATCATGTTCCGCGACACTCTGCAGAGATGAACATACCCTCGGAGAAGTCATCCCAGAACCAAGACCGTTGACTGGATTCTCGGGCGTCACGTCCATAACCTCGAAAAATCAGACTCCCGGTCATGGCTAAAGAAGTCACGAAGATCGTCGAATTCGCGGTAGTGGATAACCCGGCTATCTATAACGCCATAATGGGAACTCCTTGGATAAACGCCATGAAGGCATTCCCGTCCACTTACCATCTCAGCGTCAAGTTTCCAACACCGACTAACAGCGGTAATCTGGGGAAGCCAAAAACAGTCGCGACTCTGCTTCCTGGCCGAACATAAATTGCAGCAATCGGAACGCCCCAGTAGCTAACCGAAGCGAACTAAGAAGCATCTGAGTATCTCCGAGAACTCAGCAAAGAACAGCTCGGATTTTTCCGAACAGGCCACAACTCAGGATAGCGGGAAATCCTCGAGTCCATCGCCGAAGAAAGAACGGATGACCTAACCCCAACGCGACCACCGACTTAGCTGAAACAGTCAAGGCGCCGGAAATCGTGGAGTAATAGCGACCGCGATAGAAACAGAACTACGAGATGGCTTGATCCTCGCAAGAGGTACGTAGGCAGCTCGTCGCAACCCGACGAGTTCAGCTATCCCCCTCACCAAAAAGGGGGGGGGGGGGGAAGATGGGACAAACATCCTTTACTCCCGCAAAATACTTTTCACATGTACTCTACATTATAAAGTCTTTAATTCAAATTCTTACTCAACGCATAAACATTACGGAAAAAAAAATCAATATCTTTGAGGAACGCGAGACGTCGTTAGTTCCCAAAAGTCTTGATTCTCCATTCTCCTCCAAACAGTCCATCCGCGACTCTAAAAAACTCTATCAAACAGTCTCCGCGACTCTAAAGTTCATTTCCATGGATTGGCCCCGACGGAAAAACATAGAAACGTTTCACTCAATCAAATTCGTAGTCTGGCTTCTAACGAAGTCCTTGCATCCGACAAGGATACCATAGCGCGCTATACAAAAAAATCCAAATTTTGGTTAGCTCTTCGTAAAGGAAGTAGCTCGACTCGTATCCAAACGAATCATATAAGCCGATAAGCACTTCGCAGATTCTAAAACGGTACGAGTCAGGTCGAAATCGCAAACAGGCAAAACGAAAGCCGATTTGTCATCGCACAGCTTCAGTCCGAAAGTAGACCTAGGTCTTGCCCTAAACCCGGCCTTGCTGGTATCTAAGACATCTCATAGGCATAAGTATCCAGAATACGAGATTCCAAAATTTGCCTCTTATCGCTTACAAACCTAACGTTCGCTACAAAGTAACCTACGGATCAAGCGACAAAAAAAGAGATTGAATACGAAGTGACTGCACGTATTCAAACCTCTACACTTGACGAAAGTGTAAATCAAAACGCAGAATTCATAAAAGCATCATAGCAGGGATTCAAAAGCCACCAACGGCCAATCCCGAGAAACACAAAGTCACGCGACCTCCTAAGGGTCGCAACACATACATACAAACAGCCACACTTGGCCTATCACAAATTATAATCGAATGCATAACAATCGGTTAGAGATATTCCAAACGAGGAGTCGGGCTGGTCGACCTCTTCACCCCCGTCGCCTGCATTCAAACCCGCGCCTACATCCGCCGTATCTTCCGAGACTTGGATAGGATTCCACAACTCTCGAATTCTCCCTTCGATCGGAGGAACAAAGGATTCGGCGTTAGCGCATATTCTCATCGAGCCATCCATCGCGGCAAGTTCGCCGGAAAGAGAGAAACCCTCACGCTGCATCTTGTGTAGAGTACCGACCGAACCACGACTCGCGAAAATCGCCTACAAAGTCCTGAGCCTCTTTGTACGCTTCGAATTCGGTAGAGAAAATTTCGGCCCTTCGGTTCAGCTCGGCGGCAGCTCTTCTCCGCCCGCTCCTTTCCGCACGAACGAGGGCTCGAGCCTGGACCTCGGCTTGCCGGCGTTTTTGCTCCTCCACCTCCAACCGATACTTGGCGAATTCCCTTTCCGTTTCCTCCGCTTTGAACGGGCCAGCCGGGCAGTACGGAAACTTCCATCGATCGATGCGTTCCACACTCTCACGGCCTGCAAAGAAGTCGAGGTCAAATAAAAAGAAAGGGGATTTACTCAAGTTTCGAAAACAAACCTCGTTGACCAAGCGAGCACCCTCCGCAGTCACCTTGTCCCTCTCCTCGTTGTCCAAAGACTCGTCACGGGAAAACGCCGGAGGGAGTTCATCAAAGAAGTCACCGGGGGAGGAACACCCTCTGTAGTGAAGTCAGGATCGTATCTCGGCAGCTCACCATTTCCCGACGAGGCCTCGAAAGCAATCCCTTTATCCTTCCGAGATCTCCGCCTCCGCCTTGAAGGGGCAAAAACGTAGGATCCATCATTGACACAGGGCCGCGTACCGCCCGCGATCGGTGAAGCGCGACCGCCCCTCGAATCCGGTCAAGAGTAAAGGAGTTCCAGGAACAAGGCATTGTCCTAAAAATGTCTCTTGGTCGAAAGATCGGAAGGAACATGCGCGAGACACCTGTTCTCTGAACAAAAAAAAAAAAACACACACGTTCAGTACTCGCTTTTCGGATTCTAAGAAGGGGATGCGACAATCTTACCTCGTTGGTACAACCAGTCCGTCGGGAATAGGTGGAGAAAGCCTTCCTCGACAGACTCTCCATCTATCCTCACGAAAAAGAAACGGTCAACGTAATCCTTGGCGTGCGAGGTGACTCCATGGATTACCGAAAAAGTCCTCGCCTTCATGGAGTATACTCCATTGATGCTCGTCGTCTTGGAGTTCCACACCCTTCGAAGTCAGCAGGGCTAAGGTCCATCCCTAACTCGTAACTCAAAATCACAACGCAAGCCAGCTTTCCAAAGCCGGCACGTTCAGCTGGCTGATTACGATTCCGAAACGGTCGAGAGCCTGAACAATGACCCCAGGGATTGGGAACCACAGTCGGCATTGCGTCAGGAACGCCTCGTAGCAAGTAAAGTAACCCTTCGGAGGATGCTCTGAACTCTCATTCCCACGAGGAATGCGAAACATGACTCCCTTCGGAACCTCATAAAACTCTCGAAGAGTTCCGAGATATTCAGGGGATACTTCGCTCGGCGAGTCAGTTTCCTTACGCGCCTCAGAGGTCGCCGGGGAATCGGGATCACGGGAAGGGGAGCATCAGAACCTGAAGACGGGTCGCAATACGCTCTCCTGTCAATCTCTGGAACCTCGGGTTTTGGAACTTCCTCCTCGGCATGGAAACTATCCGAAGACGAGTGAGACTGCCTCCTCGAGGATTTTGATCTTGAAGTCATTCTTTTCTTAAAGGTAGAGAGAGAATTTGCAAGAGAGAGATTAACTTAAGATTCTTGGGTGAAATAAGAATGGTAAAGAATTCACAAGTCTTTATAGGCAAGGATTTGACTATTCACCCCGACCTTCGACACGATTTCGTCTCATACTTTCCTCACGAACCATACCGCAAGCTAGGACCTACAAACCCTACGGCTCATAGCTAGCTGGGGGGCTAACTGTTGGGGTCAAAATCGGTCAAGACGAAATCGATTTCGAAAGTCTCGGAAAAAACATGAAAGATGTTAGAGCAACCTCGAGAGACTAATTGTTAATCGAGAAACCTTGGAAAAATATTAAGTTCGAGATTAATCATCTCGAAATCAACGGCTAGAAACGTTTTCTACACGAGGAAAACCTACGGAAAACTAAAAAGAACGCAAAAAACACGCACAAGCCGAAGGAACCGAGCAGACGACTCCGGTCGCGGCCGTGGCCGCCGGGCGGCTAGCCCCCGTGCTGGCCATAGCCGCCGGCGACTAGCGCCCGTGCTGGCCGTGCCGCTGGGCGGCTAGCCCCCGTGCTGGCCGTGGCCGCCGGCGGCTAGCGCCCGTGCTGGCCGTGGTTGCGGGCGGCTAGCCCCGTGCTGGCCGTAGCCGCCGCGGCTAGCGCCCGTGCTGGCCGTGGCCGCCGGGCAGCTAGCCCCCATGCTGGCCGTAGCCGCCGGCGGCTAGCGCCCGTGCTGTCCGTGGCCGCCGGGCGGCTAGCCCCCGTGCTGGCCGTGGCCGGCGGCGGCTAGCACCCGTGCTGGCCGTGGCCGCCGGGCGGCTAGCCCCGTGCTGGCCGTAGCCGCCGGCGGCTAGCGCCCGTGCCGGCCGTGGTCGCCGGGCGGCTAGCCTCGTGCTGGCTCGGGTCGTCGGCGGCTAGTCTTCGTGCGTAAGTTCTAGGCCCCCGGGTCGCCAGAAATCCGTGTTTTGCGACTTTCTGAGATCCCGCAAACAAAACTCCTTTTCCTGCTTCAAGATTTTGGAGAACCTGTAAGACGTCAATGGACAGAAAGACTTCACATAAAACAGTGATGGTTATCTTAAAACACCATTCGCCTCAACAATGGATCGAAGATCTTCCGAAAGACTCGACATCCAAGTAGGAGCATTCTTTCAGAGAAATCGTAGAAAACAACGGAAGTCCGGAAGACGGCCCGAAAGGGACCAAACCCGATCGGACGGCCCATTTACGATTTTCTAAAAGATAGATACGACGGTTTACAATTATCTTCACATAACAAGATAAATGTTAAACTTCCGAAAGGATAAATGTCAAATTTTCGAAAGGATAAATGTCAACTTCCCGATAAACACGAAGGCCGACGAAAATGGAAAAATCCCAGCTCGCGGAAGACTCAGCCCATCAAGAATAGACCGTCATATGGGAGTATATAAGCAAGGCTAGGAGCAGAGGAAGGGGGATCCGAAATTAGAAGAAAGAAACCACCCTATAGCAACTTAGAACTTAGGCTTTTATTTCCTTTTTAGCGAGCTGCGACTCAACTAGGTTAGATCTAGGTTTGAGACTAGCGACGATCGACAGCTCTTGCGGCCGAGATCTCAACCTGTTGTTCAAACGCTCTCCGCGAATTCGGAAATAAGATTCTTTCTTTGCTCTCTTTATTTTACGCATTTATTCCCAAACTAAACTCGTATTAACTTCGTCGTGCGTGGCCCAGCAGATAGCCGGGATCCTCGGGGAAAACTAGGTCAACTTAGTTTTCCTACGTTTAAACTTAACTAAAATCGACAGTGCGAATTTCGGTTCCCATAATGGACAACTCGGAAAAACCATGGAGGTCTAAACTGACGAAGTCCTCAGCTGGAGAAGACCATATCTCCCACTTAAGGGAATGCTTCGATATCCTTAACAAATACGATATGAAGCTCAATCCCGCTAAATGTACCTTCGGGGTACCCTCGGGCGAGTTCCTCGGATACCTCGTAACCGAAAGAGGCATTGAGGCCAACCCGCAGCAGATAACGACCTTCCTGGAAATGCCGTCACCTAAGACAACCAGAGAGGTACAGCGATTGACTGGACAAATCGCAGCATTAAATTGATTCATATCCAGGTCCACCGATAAGTGCCTCCCGTTCTATAAACTTCTAAACGATAATAAGAAGTTCTTATGGGACGAGAAATGTGAAGAAGCATTCAAGCAATTGAAACCCTACCTCTCTGAACCTCCGATCCTGTCCAAACCAGTAATAGGAGAACCATTGTATCTATACCTCGCCGTATCAACCGCAGCGGTTAGTGGCGTGCTGGTACGAGAGGAGCAAAACAAACAGAGACCTGTCTATTACACCAGCAAGAGTTTGATAGACGCCGAAACAAGGTACCCTACTATGGAAAAGTTAGCGCTAGCGGTCGTAACAGCTGCCAGGAAATTACGACCCTACTTCCAATCGCACTTGATCGTCGTAATGACTTCACAACCATTACGAATGATATTGCACAGTCCCAGCCAATCAGGACGATTGGCTAAATGGGCCATAGAGCTCAGTGAATATGACATCGAATACAGACCTCGAGCAACAGCAAAGGCTCAGGTCCTTGCCGATTTTGTCATTGAGCTAGCATCTGAGCAATTAAACTCGGAGCCTGTATGTCGACGGAGCCTCATCAAAACAAGGATCAGGTGTCGGACTAAGGCTAACGTCCTCAGCTGGAGGACCATCGAACAATCCTACAGGCTCGGATTCAGCGCTTCCAACAATGAAGCCGAATACGAAGCACTAATCGCTGGCTTAAAACTCGCTCTAAGCCTCGGAATTCGAGAGCTAAACGCTTATAGTGACTCGCAGCTAGTAGCTAGCCAGTTCCACAGTGAATATGAAACGAGGGACGAAAGAATGGGGGCATATCTCGAGGTGGTCCAGAACCTCACTAGGCAGTTCGACAAATTCGAGCTAACAAGGATCCCACGAGGAGAGAACTCCTCAGCAGATGCGTTGGCTGCTTTAGCCTCCACAACAGACCCTCTCGTAAAACGGATTATACCCGTGGAAGGAATCGGAAAGCCAAGTATCGACATAGCTACTAAAGCTGAGATAGACAGCAAGCCAAAAGAGCAAACAGAGGGTAACTACCCTGAAACGGTAGCTACCCAAGTTCTCACAACATTCTGGTTCCCAAAAACCAAAATACGCAGCTTTAAAAAGCATACGTACGAGAACAACGACAAAAACGAAGGTATTCCCCGAAATTCAGACTCCCTGGAGCCAAATCCCACGAATACCTCCGGGGGCACCATCCAGACCTCGGACCCACTCGTCTGCAGAGTCAAAACTAGAAGTCGCTCCGCTCTTGAAAACTCATCTGGGGGCACCACCCAGACCCCGGAGAACAAAGAGGGAATTGGAGATATTCCTCAGAATTCAGACTCCCTGGAGCCTAATCCTGCGAATATCTCCGGGGGCACCACGACACCAGATCCTGAACAGGAACCTCCCTCGTCTCTTCATAACAAAATTGTAGGGAGAGAGGACTGGAGAATACCAATCATGCAATATATTCTAGAAGGAAAAACTCCACCCAATAAATGGGAGGCTCGAAAACTCAAAGCATTAAGCGCAACATACTGCATAATCAATTCTGCCCTCCACAAACGAAGTGTTTCCGGACCTTACCTAAAATGCGTCCATGGCCTCGTTGCTATGAAAATCATGAAGGAAATGCACGACGGCTCCTGTGGAAACCACGCCGTGGCAGAGCTCTAGCTATCAGAATCAAAAGACAGGGCTATTTCTGGCCTACCAGACTGTGAGGTCTACTCTTCATCATGCGACAAATGCCAGAGGCATGCACCGATTATACACCAACCTGCGGAAAAGCTATCCAACATATCCACTCCTTACCCATTTATGAGGTGGTCCATGGACATCGTAGGACCACTAGTAGTGTCAGGAAGTGGAAAGAAGAAGCTACGCTTCCTCTTAGTCCTAACAGACTATTTCACGAAGTGGATTGAGGCTGAAGCTTTCCAACAGGTAACAAGATTCGAAGTCGAATGATTTGTGTGGAAAGACATGGTGTGCAGGCACGGCGTCCCACGGTGTAATTTTGGTGACTAATCTTAATCATAAATTTTCTCTTTTCCGTGGGATTCATCTGAAGGAGTTTGAGTAGTTTTTCGAAAGTAAGATTAGTAGACAAAAGTCGAGAGTCCGCAACGAGCGAAATCTTAGGTGTCAGAAAACGTCTTAGCAGTGAGGGATACGATCTCTCGTTTTGGCTTTGTTTAGTCTTCGTTAACCGTTTTAAGTTTGGAGTGATTTTATAGAAATCACTCTACAGAGTGGAGACAAACCACATTCGCAACGGGAGTTGCTCGGAAGAGTTGTTCGGAAGAAGTACGGTAATGGTATCGGTCTTCAAAAGGAATCCCAATTCCTTGTATAGTTAAGATGATTAGTGTTTTAGAGTAACCGTAATCGTTTTATACGATGAATTGCAATCCATTCGTCAGCCGGACCTTCCGAGTTTTTCCGTAACTTTCCCGATCGTTCTGATCGAAAAGAAATGGGTGTGGCTTCGAGCGAGGATGCAAAGTATGTGATTGGACTAGTGGTTTCACAAGGAATCGGCCGCACTCGCTGATCGACCCGCAGCCCGGCGCCTAGGACCGTGACATCGGTCTGGCCGTCCGGCGTCATCGAGTGACAGCAAGCCGAGACGAGTCCCACTTGTTTTCGTCGTAAAATCTCAACGGAAACTCCGATTGAGACAAAACGAAAAGCGTTTCGAAGAGTAATCAAAGGAGAACACAAAGGAGGAATCCTTTGAGGCCTGACAGGTCGCTATAGCGAGTGAGGATGTGTCTCGGTCGCTATAGCGAGTGGAAGGGAGCCAAGACGAGTCCAACTTGTTTTCGTCATAAAATCTCAACGGAAACTCCGATTGAGACGAAACGAAAAGCGTTTCGAAGAGGAATCAAAGGAGAACACAAAGGACGACTCCTTTGAGGCCTGACAGGTTGCTATAGCGTGTGAGGATGTGTCTCGCTCGCTATAGCGAGTGGAAAGGAGCCAAGACGAGTCCAACTTGTTTTCGTCGTAAAATCTCAACGGAAACTCCGATTGAGATGAAATTAAAGGCGTTTCGAAGAGGATTCAAAGAGGAACTCAGAGAAGGATTCATCTTGGGGCTGGGTCGCTATAGCGACCAAGATTGGCTCGCTATAGCGACTGAACTTGTCTCAGTGCTCGGTCGCTATAGCAACCGAGCTTATCTTCGAGCTCAGTCGCTATAGCGACCGAGCTTGGCTCGTTGCTCGGTCGCTATTGCGACCAAGCTTGTCTCTTAGTTTAATTTTCTGCGAGTAACCTAGGGTTTTCCCGCCGTGATTGGGGGAGCGAGTTTTACTTTTCCAAAATGTTTTCGAAGAAATCGTCTGGGTCGAACCCTTATGCGCCGAGATTTTTCCAACTCGGAAATAAGAAGAATTTCACAGGGTTGGAAAGATTTTATTGTTGCCCTTTGTGTTTGGAGGAAAAACCACGAGCTTGTTTTAGTGCTCTTCTTGTGACGGAAGGTTACGACTAAGTTTTCGATTTTGTTGAACACTACGGCGTTTGCCTAAGCGTTGACCATTGGGGAAGTCAGTGCTGCGAGTTTGTCTTTTATATATCTGTACGTCTTTTTGATCAAGCGTTTAGTGGCTATGAGTAAGAATAATCCGTGACCCCTTCCTTCTAGCGCCAAACTGTGGGAACCAAAATTCGCACCGTCAATATTTCGTATATTTTAGGAAAGTAGGAAAACTCTAATTTCCCAGATTCCTGGATTTCTGAGAAACCACACGTCAAGCATATAGAACACGACAATAACGGAAAATAAAAATAAAATCGTAAAAAGAGAGCAAGAAGGATTTTATTCCGAATCTGCGTAACAACAACATGATAACGTGCTTCGGCTACGAGAGCTGTCGGCGAGATCCTAGTACTAATACCCGAAGGTGGCTAAACCTAATTGAGTCGCAGCTCGAAAAACGAAAATGAAAAGTTGCCTAAAATGCTCTAAGTGCTAAGTTTGCTCTGGAAAAGTGATGCCCATATGGCTAAACCTAATTGAGTCGCAGATCCTAGGACGATTCCGTTTGATCGAGAGATCAGGAAATATTTAATCGCGGAGAACGACTATACGGAGAGTCGAGAATGCATAGTTTTAAGTCGTATCGTCGTTTCGGAAGACTTCGGACGTTTCGGAAAATGATCGATATACGCACGGTCGATTGCTATAGCGACCAAACTTTGTCCCTATTTCGGTCGCTATAGCGACCGAGATCTATCCGCAGCTCGGTCGCTATAGCGACCGAGCTTTGTTCGGAGCTCGGTTGCTATAGCGACCGAAATGTAATCAAAGCTCGGTCGCTATAGCGACCGAGCGTGATCTCGTGATCCGATCGCTATAGCAACCGAGCTCTTGTTCGTGACCCGATCGTCATCGCGATCGGGTTTGTGCCGTGGACTGAGGTTCGTTGTCCGAGTGTTTGAAACTATTGCGAAGCTACGATTCTCTTAGTATGCTTGTTTGCGGATGTTTGGACCATTGAAAACATCGAGGCCCTCGCCGAGACGGGTCGGGTGAGCTCGGTCGCAATAGCGACCGAGCTTTTCCAGTAGCTCACTCCCTATAGCGACCCAGCTTTTCCGTAGCTCACGCCCTATAGCGACCCAGCTTTTCTGTAGCTCACTCCCTATAGCGACCGAGCTTTTCCTGTAGCTCACTCCCTATAGCGACCCAGCTTTTTCCGTAGTTCACTCCCTATAGCGACACAGGTTTACTGTTGCTCACTCCCTATAGCGAGTGAGCTTGTAGCGAGTGAGCTTGTAGCTAGTGAGCTTGTATTGAGCGAGCTCTCGGTATTGAGCGAGCTTCGTATTGAGCGAGCTTGTTCCGCGGATTGAAGTCTTTGTTTCGAGAACCTGTTGTCCGAGTATTCAAGCTTCAGTTTTACGACAAGAACATGATCTTGTCGAAAAGTTCTTCGTAGAGATTTGAATGCTTGGATACCTTTCGCAAAGACACTGTCGACAATTCTTACAAATGATTTGATGCTAACTTCGTTGTCAATACGAACCAGAGCTTGTTTCGACGCTGCGGATAAATCTATTCAAGAATTTTATCGTAAAAATTAGTTTAAGTAATTTTTACGGGAATTATCTTTTTGAGGAATATTTTCGAACGTTAATTTTGTTGTTACCGTTTTTGACCCAACAAGGAATAAATGAAATATCCCTTCCAACTATCACCATCGTCACGTAGTTTAGGACTGCCCCTCCTTCTAGCGCCAAACTGTTAGGGTATTTTCTGGTACAAGCGATTCGTGCTCAGCCTACAGAATGATAGGAGGAAGGAGATAAGTAGTCACAGTGATTTCTCCTGCTTCAGTGGTCGATGAACGAAGAGATCCTGCTTTTAGGATACTGCCATAAGGATATGGGCCAGTATATATCGTCAAGTCAGACCGGAACCCTTGATGAGGACCGAAGTAATTTTTCAGGGTTCGATCCATGTCGTAATATGGATACGCTATCGTGAAAAAGGAAACAAGGAGAAACCCTAGCCGCTATGCCGATAGCCGTTGACGGCTAGATCTCCTTGACACGGTTTTGGAAATTTTCCGGAAGAGGAATATAGGAGATTTTCCGATTTTCCCCTCCCTTCCTTTTTCTATTGATGAACATTTTTTGCCGATTTTCCTTTCCCCTTTGGTGATTAAATGGAAAATCCTTCCAGGTATATATATGAATATTCCGGCACCTTTCAATGACATAGATCCGAGTTAGAACCATCACCCTTGCTCGAGAAAAATGTCGAACGATCAGATCCCCTTTGGAGCAATTCCAGCTTCTCATGTCGATGGTAATGCTAGGCCTCGGTACCTATTCGGTGATCCTTTCGCCTCACCTATTCTGACTCCAGGAGCAGCTTCGAGAGTGGGTAGTGAAGACGTTCCCATGGCTCCTTTGCGACAGCGTCGGTTTTGCTCTTTTGGTGATGGGGGCGAGGATGATCCGATATCAGACATCAGGCAGGGAGACCTGATGGGGATTCACAGGAAGTATTCTCTTCCTGACTCGGTGGAACTACGATGTGCGAGTGAATTCAAACGCGCTCATGATGGATGTACCGACGAGATAGCCATATTCGAGGCGTACCTAGAAGCAGGCTTCAGGGGGGATATCCCTTCCTTGGTCGTGGAAGTAGCGTCTTACTTTGGGGTCTCTCCTTCGCAGTTCACGCCGGAACCGTGGCGTACCCTGATGGCGATTCAAGTGTTGGGTGAATTTCACAGTATTCCGTTTTGACGCGCTGCCGTCTTTGGTTTCCGATTCCTGAGATTATTGTCCGTGTACTGGACCGTTTCAGGTTTCGTTAACCCAGCAGAACCCCACGAGTTTCGAGATCCTTATCGGTCTCGTAATTCTGAGTTACGAGCGCAGGCTATCCCTTACTGAAGACCATTTTGAGGCACTTCTGCGGGTGCAATACAACAAGGAGTCGGCCTGTTGGCGACTGACTCCTCGTACCATGATGCTGGTAGTAAGGGGAACTGTTTCCAATTTTAACAATTTGAAACAATTTTTCTTCTACGTCCGACTTAACGCTGCGTCCGTCGCGGAGGAGTTTATCCCGATGTTCCGGACGGTTCCAAATCCCCTTCCGCACATTAGCGTGATCCATCCCTGGCCTAGGGACATTATTGAGGCGAGAGACGCGCTTAGGAGAAGTGATCATTGGTTGACCAGTTTTACTCGTCGAAGGGTTCGGAAGGGGATCCAAATGGTTCATTCCGATTTCGAGGCGGAAGGTGACGTAGATTTTGCTCCTGTCGAGCATCTCCTGGAGCGTGTTCCGGTCGAGAGGTCGCCTGAGTTGCCGCGAAAAGACATCGAGGTCGAGGATCAGGACTTTCCCGTTGACGATTCTCCTCTTCCAGGATGGGATCCGTGCTTGGATTTGGTGATGGGAGCGGTTCGAGTGATGCGCCAATGCCCAATTTTGAAT
This sequence comes from Raphanus sativus, assembly GCF_000801105.2. NCBI lineage: Eukaryota > Viridiplantae > Streptophyta > Magnoliopsida > Brassicales > Brassicaceae > Raphanus > Raphanus sativus. The sequence continues at coordinate 18,826,442 of NC_079518.1, forward strand.
ACTTCTTTTCTGGTCTTCCTGATCATCCTAATCCGTCCCCCTTTGTGGAGGAAACGGAGAGGCCTGAAGTATTGGCGGAGACTTCTCGCGTGGTAAACGGGGTTAGTCTTTACTTCTTCTTGTATTATCCTTATTATTTGATCGTATTTTTATTTTTGTAAAAATAAAAATTCTATTTTCAAAATTTCCAGGCGATGAACCATATCGGCTTGGCGTTGGTGGATAGCCAGAGAGAGTCGAGGATTTGGCGCTTCAAAGCAGAGAAGAACGCGAATGATTTGGCGCGACTCCAGGAGGAGACCTTAGAGCGGAATTTAAGGGTGGCTGCCAACCATGCTAGAGAGATTCGCCGAGCGAGGAGGCAGGCCAAGCGGGAGATTGCCGCCGAGATGCAGAATCGGGCGACGCGGTTCCAGGAGGAGTATTACAATCTCCGGGCGGCCGATGCTGCTGTAGGCAATTTTAAGTGTCGCGGATCGGTCGGAGCTCTCACGAGGACTCAGCAGAGGGATTATGTTTACAAAGAGGAGTTGAGCCTTATGCAGGGTGGCATGAAGGACAATGTTCACGCCGAGTCGCTTGTAACCCCCATCGAGGAAAGGATTTGGGGACTCTGGGAGCCGATCCCTGTTTCTCCGGACACGGTGGAGGTTGTGACCTAAGCGGAGGGAGGTGAGGATGAAGTGACTTACCCGACGGAGTTCGGAACTTCGTCGTCGGATGATTTTATCCTCTACTGAATTTGTCGGGAAAATGTTTTTCCCCTAGCTTTGTATTTCCGTGGCCAAGTGTGTCTGTTTTATCTGTTTATGCCGCGACCGTAGTAGGTTGTGTAATTTTATGTATTTCGGGACTGGCCTTTTAAGGCTTTGAATCCCTGCCGTCTTTGTGCGGCTTTTTATAAATATGAATTAAGTTTTTCGATGATTTATGCTTTGTGGTATGATTTATACTTTCGACAAGTGTAGAGGGTAGAATGGGAGTAGTCATTTCGTATTCTAACTCTTAATTCGTCGCTTGGTCCGTATGCTACTTTTTAGCGAGCGTTTTAGGTGTAAGCGATAAGAGACATGTTTTGGGATCTCGTATTTGATACTATGTCCGTGAGATGTTAAGTGCCAGCAAGGCTGGGCTTAGGGCAAAACCTAGGTCTACTCTCAGCTTTAAGGCTATGCGATGACTGATCGGCTTCCGTTTTGCATGTTCGTGATTTTGACCT
>NC_079518.1:18827760-18929977 GCF_000801105.2 Raphanus sativus
GGAGGATACAGTTCCTCAACACTTCGGTCAACCTCGACAATCCACAATCGATCGACATCATTTTCAACACCGTCGGACGACGGCGGATACCCGGATCGATCGACAGACCAAGAGTCAGATCGCCCGACAGACGATTGGAGGTTGGACGACGTGCCTTCAATACTGATGGATCCAGGAGATTCCAAGTGGGAAGCTAAGGATGAATATGGTGTCTACAGAGATGAGTTTGGCTATGCTAGAGGAGTTGATGGTGAATCATCCATATTACCAAGGAGCAAGTAAAGAGACTTTTGGATAGAGCATCCCTTTTTACCAGAGGTTGCTTTACGACTTCCAATACACACACGCCCCTACCATGCATACACACCACCACCAATACTCTTACAGTAGAGAGGAGGTGGATGATATGGTGACTGATGTATGGAGAGCTCATGCGCACCTTGAGGCAAACATGCACACATTGGTGGAAGACACTTTCCAGCCTTTGGATGTCAGTTACAAGGACTTCCAGAATGATAATGGCTGAGAATAAGAGTGGAGCTTGGAAACATATTGACCATGCTTGAGAAAGAGGCTATGCCACCAGTATCGACCGACAGAGTACCTGTACCCATCGATCGACATCGGCAAGACTACAGCCCTCTCAACAACAGTCGAATGGTTAAGCAAGAGGATCGATCTTCTACAGAAAGAGTTGGACACACTTTGCCAGAACGACCGAGCTGAGCATGCTACTTTTTCATAGATCAACACATATACTTCATCATCGATCGATAAAAGGTTCGCAGAACTGGAAGATAGGATGAAAGCGTATGTAAGGAAGCATGAAATTTTCAGTTCTCCTATCCTGCGACGCGCCAACACACAATGTCACAACAGCTGGACAAGCTAGAAAGAGATATGAGCATTGTTCAAGCTTTTATTGATCTTCGTGACGGCAACGATCATCGATCGATAGGTCTAGACCAATATCAATCGACAGCGAGCCACCACCAGCGAAGAGAGTATGCACTGCAGCAGAAGTTGATGATATCAAAGATCAGCTTTACGAAACTATGAATTCTATGGAGAGAAAGACTCATCGAAAGAAGTGATACATTGAAGAGACTCTCAATGAACGAGTGACCAACCTTTGCAGAGCTACTGGCCTCTTGAAGAATGAGATACGCACTATGCAGAGCAATCTTGAGTACCAAGGCCAACGTTCAGAATCGATCGACACAGCCAACACGGAGCCGATCGACAGCGATCCCAGCGAAGCGACCGACGTACCAATTATAGCATCGATCGATACCGCAGCTTTGGCAGATCAGGATCAACAGATTCAGGACCAGCACGCGAAAGACCAACATGCTGAACTACCTGAGCATTCTAGATTTGACTTCTATCAGCATCAGTTAGACACATAAGCTTTGGTCAGAAGGTTGCAAGTCATCAAAGCCGATTTAGCAAAGATATCTCCTAGATGGACAAGATCAGGTGATGCCACAAGAAGCTTCACTGCTGCTGAGTCCAAAGATGAGGGAAGTGTTTGCCCACCAGCAAACAAAACCCCCACTGCACCCCATGAGTCACTCACCTACCACAGTCAAGCTAAATAACTATAACCAAGCGCTGAGTGGGAGGCAACCCACTATTAGGTTTTCTTTTCTTTATTTTTATTTTATTTTTCTTTTTGCTTTTATTTTTCTTTTTTCGAATTTATTTTGCAGTTTTTATTAGATCCAAGTAGAATGATAATTCCATCGACCGACATTCACCATTCATATCGCTCGACACCACACGACCATTACTAACGATCGACATATACCACTACAAATCGATCGACATCTTGTCGATCAGATTTATTCATTCTAACTTGTTATATTTATTAATTATGTTTTATTTTATTTACCTCACCACCGGGTGTTACACTGGGACAGTGTAATTTAAGTCTGGGGAGAGTTTACTAATATGTGTTTTTATTTTGGTTTTTATTAAAATGTTTTTCAAAATTATTTTTCGCATAAGTATTAAATAGGAACATTGATATGGATTTATATTTGATTGTCTGACCACTCTTTAGCACCATTCTAGATTACTGATTGCAGATAGTACTAAAGATGCTAAAGTGGATCAACTTGCTATCTATATTCACTAGCTAAGATTGTTTGAAGGAACCAAAGCTGACCTCCAACACTAATACTGACTTATTTGCTTGTCTTGGGGCTTGGATATCACTGGATCGGAATCCTCTTACAAGTCTGGAAGGTAAGAAGTCTGTGTGTTTCTGGTCCCCTTCCTTCTCTCTCTTCGGCATCTCGAGATCTATGTTTATGTTATAAAAAGATTGAAATGATTTCTTGAGAAGCAGAGGGGTAGGAGTGATTCCTGCGACCCCAGTATTATAAATCTCAAGGATGATCACACATTGTGGAAACGAGGGGTAGGAGTGATTCCTGCGACCCCATTATTCGCTACACTTTGTCAAAAATGTATGAGTTACAATGCAAATGTCAATAAGATGGACTAGATGACCTATGTGTCATCGAAACCTGTTGAAATTGAAACTAATAAGAGATTCAGTGAAGAGAGAAGAGGGGAGAAAGGGATCAGAGAAGACTACCTGTGTGTTCAGATATTTGTTTGAGTTGAATCCATGTGTTCTTTGATCGATACTCCCAAGGTAAAGCCTGCACTTTATTTTATGGTAAGAAATGAGGTTAGTAGAGAGGAATGTCAGATGAGAATTGCTATGTTGTTTGACTAGATGAGTTTGGTTGCTAAGCTAGGATAAGGCATGATGAACTTCTGTGATTAGGATGTTTAGACATGAATTGCAAACCCATAGAGTGATGACTTCAATATATTGAATCTTTGAGTTCCTGCTATTTCCAAACCTTTTCCAAAGACTACTGTTTTTGCTTGAGGACAAGCAAAGGAGTAAGTCTGGGGGAGTTGATATACAATGGATTTTACCCGTTTTTAACCATGGTATACTAGTATTTTACTATATATTTAATCTGTTTTCTAGCCTGTTAGGTATGTTTTCAGGTTCAGGAGCATTTTGTGAGAAAGTGATGTTTTTGGAGTATTTGGATTACAAGAGATGATACATCCGAGTTGACCATTCAAGACTAAGTCGTGTTGGGGTCAAAAACGGTTATCTCGAAATCAACGGCTAAGTCTATTTGTCATACGAAAAAACCCTCCGAAAAACGAACACGAACACCCGTAAACCGAAAGGAACCGAGCAGCCGACCCCGGCCTTGGCCATAGCCGCCGGGCGGCTAGCCCCCGTGCTGGCCGTGGCCGCCGGCAGCAAGCGCCCGTGCTGGCCGTGGCCGCTGGGCGGCTAGCTCCCGTGCTGGCCGTGGCCGCTGGGCGGCTAGCTCCCGTGCTGGCCGTAGCCGCCGGCGGCTAGCGCCCGTGCTGGCCGTGGCCACCGGGCGGCTAGCCCCGTGCTGGCCGTAGCCGCCGGCGGCTAGCGCCAGTGCTGGCCATGGCCGCCGGGCGGCTAGCCCTGTGCTGGCCGTGGCCGCCGGGCGGCTAGCCCCGTGCTGGCCGTGGCCGCCGGGCGGCTAGCCCGTGCTGGCCGTAGCCGCTGCCGGCTAGCGCCTGTGCTGGCCGTGGCCGCCGGGCGGCTAGCCCCGTGCTGGCCGTAGCCGCAGGCGGCTAGCGCCCGTGCTGGCCGTGGCCGCCGGGCGGCTAGCCCCGTGCTGGCTCGGTTCTTCGGACAACAATCTCCGGTACACAAGTCCCAGGCTCCGGCCGTCAGAAGTCTGTACTTCGAGTCTTTCCCAAGTCCTCGCAGGACGAATCATTGAGATTCCGCGTACAAAACTCCGGTTCTTACTCCAAACTAAGATCGTCGGAAACACTTCGGAAACTCGTAAGATATCAACGGGAAGGAAGATCTTAAATTCTTCGTACGAAACAGCGATGGTTATCTTAAGACACCACTCATCTCAACTCTACGAACGAATGAAGAACTTCCGAAGAAATCGTAGAAAACAACGGAAGTCCTAGAGACGGCCCGAAAGGGACCAAACGCGATCGGACAGTCCGTTTACCATTATCTGAGATAGATACGACGATTTACGTTTATTTTTACGTAACAGGATAAATGTCAAGTTTCCCGAAGATAAATGTCAAGTTTCCCGATAAACATGAAGGCCGACGAAAATGGAAAAAAAGCCCGCCTTGCGGCCCAGAAGGAGAATAGACCGTCATAAGAAGGAGTATATAAAGGAGCTTTGGGAGAGGAAGAAGGGCAGAGCAAAAAAATCCTAGAAAGAGAGAAATCCGAAACCTAGGGACTTAGAGAATTCCTGCTAGCTTAGGACTTAGGAGTTTAGACTAGCGGAGCAAGACTTAGAACGTTTTGTCTCCTGTATTTCCGTCGTTTTCCGCTTCAGCGTTTCTCTACTTCCCTTTTCGGAAGAATATTGTATTCAATTTATCATCTATTCAATAAAACGCCTTAGTGCAATTTTCCGCTACGTTGCTTTATTCTATCAATTTCGTTTGGTTGTCGCAGAGAATCCGAGCCTTCAGGGAAAACTAGGTTTACTTAGTTTTCCTTCGATTTATTTAACTAAAATCGACAGTGCGAATTTCGGTTCCCACAGTTTGGCGCTAGAAGGAGGGGGGTTCGGATTCTCTTACTCAAAAACCTACGATTGGTAACAACAGCATGGCCACATCACCTGTCCGCAACATCGTGTCATTCGGGGACAGAGCAACGGCTGGTCAAGCCAAACCTAACGATCCAGGACATCGACGTAGCAAGAATATTGGTCGACACCGGATGCTCGACAAATATTATATATAAAAACACTCTCGTGAGGATGGGAATCGACCTAAGCGCTATCACGGACGATCCCAATCCAATAATCGGACTCTCAGGAAACATCACAATGACCCTCGGCTCAGTCGATCTCTCGGTCAGAGCCAGGAGCGTCACGAAGATGGTGGAATTTTTGGTAGTCGACGGTCCAGCAGCATATAACGCGATCGTCGGGACTCCGTGGTTAAACTCCATGCGAGCAATCCCCTCGACTTTCCATCTGTGCCTCAAATTTCCGACCCTCCTCGGAGTTGAAACAATACAAGGAGATCGTAAAGCGCCGCAAGTCTGCTTGGCCGCTGGGTTAAAACGAAAAAACTCTGAGCCCGAAACTAACCCAAAAAAGCAAGCAACCCACGAACCAGCATTGCAGGACCCTCCAGAAATCTTCTGGCAATCGCAAAGAGCTGAAGCCCTAGAAGGGAAACGTGAGCCCACTTGCGAACCAGTAATTTCGGTCTGCCTCGACGAGACTAACCCAGAGCGATGCGTGGAGATTGGAGCCAATCTCCGCGATCCGTTAAAAGCAGAACTCATCGCATGTCTCAAGAGGAACCTTAACATGTTCGCCTGGGCTGCGGAAGATATGCCGGGAATCGACATCAACATAACATGTCACGAACTCAACATCGATCCAACTCATAAACCCGTAAAGCAAAAAAGGCGAAAGCTAGGCCCCGAATGGGCAACTGCGGTTAATGAGGAAGTCGAAAGACTCCTCAAAGTTGGATCAATAACAGAAGTAAGATATCCCGACTGGCTCGCCAATCCCGTCGTCGTCAAGAAGAAGAACGGGAAATGGCGAGTGTGCGTCGACTTTACTGATCTCAACAAAGCATGCCCGAAGGATTGTTTTCCGCTTCCGCACATCGACCGTCTGGTCGAGGCAACCGCAGGAAACAAACTCCTATCGTTCATGGACGCGTTCTCCGGTTACAATCAAATCATGATGAATCCCGAAGACCGCGAAAAGACAGCATTCATTACCGACCGAGGAACTTATTGCTACAAAGTGATGCCTTTCGGTCTTAAGAACGCCGGCGCCACGTATCAGCGGCTCGTCAATCGGATGTTTGCCGAGCAACTCGGAAAAACCATGGAGGTGTATATCGACGATATGTTGGTAAAATCTCTTAACGAACGCGACCACGTAGTCCACCTAGAGGAATGCTTTGAGAGATTGAACCAGCACAACATGAAACTCAATCCAGCAAAATGCAGATTCGCTGTGGCGTCGGGAGAATTTCTCGGGTACCTCGTAACATTCCGCGGAATAGAGGCCAATCCGAAACAAATCAACGCACTGATAGAAATGGCCTCCCCGAGAACCAAGCGGGAAGTCCAAAGGCTGACCGGACGAGTCGCGGCCTTAAACCGATTCATCTCGCGCTCCACGGATAAGTGTCTCCCATTCTACGAAACCTTGAAGGGGAACAAAAAGTTCGAGTGGTCAGAAGATTGCGAGAAAGCTTTCCAACAGCTGAAACAGTATCTGGCCACCCCTCCTATCCTCGCAAAACCCGTAGTCGGAGAGCCCTTGTTCCTCTACATCGCAGTATCCGCATCAGCAGTCAGTGGCGTCCTGATTCAAGAAGAATTCGGAGAACAGAAACCAGTCTTCTACATTAGTAAAACATTACTAGATGCCAAACTCGGTATCCGCTAATGGAAAAATTGGCACTCGCTGTCATAACCTCGGCAAGAAAGCTTAGACCGTATTTCCAATCTCATACCATCGTGGTACTTACCAGTTTTCCGTTACGGACGATTCTACACAGTCCAAGCCAGTCTGGTAGACTCGCAAAGTGGGCGATTGAACTAAGCGAGTACGATATCGAATATCGTCCAAAAACCTGCACGAAATCGCAGGTACTCGCGGACTTCTTGGTAGAATTACCCGCGACGGACTTAACTAACGAGGATCCTGGTTCAACATGGGATCTCCATGTCGATGGATCCTCGTCCAAGCAAGAATCCGGAATCGGGATCCGACTCACTTCGCCGACAGGAGAAATCCTTGAGCAATCGTTCCGCTTGGATTTTCGTGCATCAAACAACGAAGCAGAATATGAGGCGCTAATTGCGGGCTTACGATTGGCCCATGGGCTGAAGATTCAAAATATCCACGCTTACTGCGACTCTCAGTTAGTCGCAAACCAATTCAGCGGAGAATACGAAGCAAGGGATGAAAGGATGAACGCATATTTGAAGGTCGTCCAAGACTTGGCCCACGATTTTCAGCAATTTGCGCTAACCAGGATTCCCCGCTCGGAAAACGTCCAAGCTGACGCTTTAGCCGCTCTCGCCTCAAGCTCGGATCCAGGGCTTAAAAGAATAATTCCCGTCGAATTCATAGAGCATCCGAGCATCGGGCCGCCGGTAATCGCCAACCTGATCAGAACACAGATCGAAGGCGCGGAAGAAAACGAAGACCAACCGGAAGACGACGCAGACCAAACAGACTATGGCTGCGACACTCCCTGGCTAGAACCTATCAGAACCTACATCGTAGATGGTACCCTACCCACGGAGAAATGGGCAGCCCGGAAAATAAAAATTCAGGCAGCGCGATACGTAACCGTGGAAGGCGAAATCTACAAATGGCGATTCTCCGGACCTCTCATGACTTGCGCGGAAGAAGAAAAGGCGAGAAAAATCATGGAAGAGGTTCATTCCGGATCGTGCGGAAACCACTCCGGCGGAAGGTCTCTCGCAACAAAAATAAAACGCCACGGATTCTACTGGCCAACTATGGTAAAGGATTGCGAGAAGTTCGCTCGGAAATGCGAGAAGTGTCAGCGGCACGCTCCGACAATTCATCAGCCCGCCGAAATCATCTCTTCTATCTCATCTCCGTACCCTTTCATGCAGTGGTCAATGGACATCGTCGGACCGCTACACAAATCGAAACAAAAACGTTTCCTGCTGGTCCTCACAGATTTCTTTTGGAAATGGGTGGAAGCAGAATCCTACGCAAGTATCAAAGACGTGCAAGTCGAGAACTTCGTCTGGAAAAAAATCATAACCAGACACGGTGTCCCATACGAAATCGTAACGGACAACGGGTCTCAGTTTATTTCCATACGATTCGAGGCATTCTGCGAAAAATGGAAAATACGACTTAACAAGTCTACTCCCAGATACCCGCAGTGCAACGGACAGGCTGAAACCATAAACAAAACCGTCCTAGACGGATTAAAAAACGCTTGGAAGCCAAAAAGGGACGATGGGCAGAAGAACTCGAAGGGGTCCTTTGGTCTCATCGAACCACTCCAAGACGAGCAACGGGGGAAACTCCGTTCGCTCTCGTTTACGGAGCAGAATGCAAGATTCCGGCGGAGGTAGAATTCCCCGGCGTACGGGGGAGATTTCTTCCCGAACGGGAAGACCTGAACAATGCCATGCTGCTGGATAATCTTGACCTCATCAACGAGCGTCGCGACCAAGCCCTCATCCGGATTCAAAATTACCAGCAGGCCGCCGCAAAATACTACAACGCAAACGTACGTCATCGAAGATTCAAAGAGGGTGATCTGGTCTTGCGAAAAGTCTTCCAAAACACTGCCGAACGAAACGCAGGAAAACTGGGGGCAAACTGGGAAGGACCATACAAAATCATAAAAGTCGTCCGACCAGGTTCGTATCAAATCGCAAACATGCAAGACGTAAAAATCCCGAGAACTTGGAATGCGATGCATCTCAAGAAATACTACCACTAGAACGTAAACGTGGACAACAGAACTACGAGATGGCTTGATCCTCGAAAGAGGTACGTAGGCAACTCGCCAACCGGTGGGTTTAGCTATCCTCCCGATTTAAAAGGGGGGAGTGGGGTGCGTACACTCGCACGCTCCCACAATTTTCGAAACAAAAAAAAACTGAACTTTCGAAAACTTTCCACAATCAATTCGCCTAACGGCCTTAACAATGGATCCAGTATCCACCAAACAAACCATAAAACTATCGCCCGGAAACATTCCGCGATTTCTAAAAACCCATAGTCCTTTATGGCATAAGAAAAACGAACTTCAAAGCACTGCGAGACGTCGTTTCGTGCCCGAACATCCGTTTTTCGATTAAAACCTTCATACGCCTTCTAAAACGGCATCATATCGTTGTTGCTGATCACAACAAACGAACTCTAACGTCCTAAACAGACAAGCCACCTAAGGGTAGGCTCTTTTACATCCGACAAGGATCCCATAGCGCGCTATACAAAAAATACAAATTTGGTTCAGCACTTCGTAAAGGAAGTAGCTCGATTCGTGCCCATACAAATCATATAAGCCGATACCACTTCGCGGATGTTAAAACGGTACGAATCAGGTTAAAATCACAAACAGGCAAAACGAAAGTCGATTTGTCATCGCACAGCCTCAGTCTGAGAGTAAACCTAGGTCTTGCCCTAAACCTAGCCTTGCTGGTATCTTAAACATCTCATAGGCAAAGCGTCAACGACGCGAGATCCCAAAACTTGTCTCTTCACTCAAGTCTATACGTTTCCACAAATTTTCGCGTAAATCGTAAACCGCAAGAAAATCTCGCTTTGTACAAACTACGGATACGGTGATCGTCAGGGAGGCAGGAATGAGACGACAACTCACACCCTGCCCCTCAAACTTCGACATACAGAAGTTCTAAACGCAAAAAAGTTTTTTATAAACGCATACCGCGAGTTCAATACAACGCCCTAAAAAGGGCAGGGATTCAAAGCCACCAACGGCCAGTCCCGAAATCATACATAATGGCCAACCAACGGCCGAAATACAATCAAAATAAAAATCCCCTCAGGGGATTGATCAACCTAGGCGTCCTCCGGAACACCGCCTTCATTCTCCGACTCACCCGAAGTAGGAACAGCCTCACCATCGCCCTCGCCGACCTCCTCACCGCCCATGTCCGCAACGATTCCAGCATCCTGGACCTCTGGAAATTCCGAACTCGGGACCAGGGTACCCGAGGATGACGGGCCGGCAAGCTCCGTCGCAGTGCAAGCTCCCATCTCCTCGAAGCGCTGAATCCGCCTCTTAAGGCTTCCGAGGACTTGCTCTTCTTCTCCTCCTTCGCCTTGAGCAGCGAGCTCACAGTCTTTCCCAGATCACGCTCGAGATCGCTGATCCTAGCTTCAAGCGTCGACGTCTGGGCAGCATGAGTGCTCTCAATCGATTGAAGCACAGCCTCGGTGCGCTTCAAAGTTTCCCGCGACGAATCCAGCTCCTTGGACAAACGTGTGACCTCCAGTCCGCAATCGCCAAGCATCCCATCGATCAACGACACAAACTGATCACACGAGAGAAGGTGAGAATCAAGGAGTCAACAAAAGAAAAGGGGTTTCGCGAAATACCTTGGAGCGATGTTGCGATAGTTTCGCCGAAACCTCGCCTTCCTCACTCTTAGTGCACCTTTTCCTCTTCGCTGATCCGGCAGCCCCAGCTCTTGAACGCCCCTTCGATGGTGGAACAGCGTTGGACGCGGGAAGTCCCAAGACGATCTCCCTCTTCTTTTCTGGAGGAGGAGGCATGACTTCCACCGCATCCTCTGAAACCACTATCGGCGCGAAAGGGGAGCCCTCAAAACGAGCCTGGACATCGGGTGCTTGCTCCGGAACGACAATTTCTCCAGCAGGCAAAGGGACATCGGATCCAGAGGCTGGAATTGTAGAGATCAGGACTGGAGTAACGTCGGGTCCAAGAGCCAGAACCGCGGGATCCGGAGTTAAAGCGACATCGGATCCAAGAGTCAGAGCCACAAAATTCGAACGGAAGTAGCACTAGGACCTGCCACGCTAGACTCCATCTCAGCACAGCGTCGCTCCATCTTGTCCTGAAAAGAACTGAACCCCTCGACGAATGTCTGCGTAAGGGCATGAGCATCCTGCGCCGGCGTGGCTTGGTTAGCTTCACTCATTTCGACATCGAAATCTTTCTTTTCATTTAGAGAGGAAGCCATATTTTCTGAAATTTGAGAAGAGGAGAGTGAGTGAAAAATGAGAGGGGGATGGGGTGCTACTTATAAGAAATCAAAGGTGGTAAAGTTTTTCGGAATAAAATATTCCTAGCCGAAAATTTCGATTTTCAAATCTTCCGCACACAAAATCGCTCCCGCATCTTGCATGCTGGGGGGCTAACTGTTGGGGTCAAAAACGGTTATCTCGAAATCAACGGCTAAGTCTATTTGTCATACGAAAAACCCTCCGAAAAACGAACACGAACACCCGTAAACCCAAGGAACCGAGCAGCCGACCCCGGCCTTGGCCGTAGCCGCCGGGCGGCTAGCCCCCGTGCTGGCCGTGGCCGCCGGCGGCTAGCGCCCGTGCTGGCCGTGGCCGCCGGGCGGCTAGCCCCGTGCTGGCCGTGGCCGCTGGGCAGCTAGCCCCCGTGCTGGCTGTAGCCGCCGGCGGCTAGCGCCCGTGCTGGCCGTGGCCGCTGGGCGGCTAGCCCCGCGCTGGCCGTAGCCGCCGGCGGCTAGCGCCCGTGCTGGCCGTGGCCGCCGGGCGGCTAGCCCCGTGCTGGCGGTGGCCGCCGGACGGCTAGCCCCGTGCTGGCGGTGGCCGCCGGACGGCTAGCCCCGTGCTGGCCATAGCTGATAGAACCTAGATTTGGATCACTCAACCGGTACGGATGATATGAACTCAGATCCGAGTGGATTGAGAACTAGTGGATCGAAGGGTGACACTAAGGGTTGCGGAAGCCCAAAGATACTATCAGAGTTTCGAAGGTTGCCGGATGTGACGCACCGGTCCAACACAACGAAGGTGTTCTTACTCGGAGATAACCTCACCAAGCAAACTATGAATGTTCTAAGACAAAGAACAATGAGAGAAGACTCAAAATAAGCAAAGGAAAATCGATGATTTTATTCATTGAGAGACATCACATATATATAGTGTTTGTGAGTCAAAGAAACATAAAGAGAAATGTTGGAAAAGACAACATAGAAAATATAAATCAATGAAAACAAGACATAAATTTCTGCACTTTGACCAAGACCAGTCAATGGCGGAATTTGATGAAGACTTGGCAAGGTTCATTTGACTGTCCAGGTTCATAATGTGTCCAGGTTCATGCTGTGATGATCAGGTCGTCCGCGGTAAGGAGAAGGACGGACGCAAGGCTGCCCGCATGGTTGATCATCGTTGATCCATGAACGGATGAAGAGATAGCTCGACCCAAATCTTCAGAGAGCCTAAGTAACATCCCTTTGGAGAATTTGGATGCATCGATCATCATAAAATTATCAAAGTGGTCGGAAGAGTCGAGATCAGCCTGATCCGGGCGTGCGGTACGTCCCAAACGGGCCAGAAAAGATAGGCTAAGTCCGGAATCAGATTCATCTTGATGATCATGGGTTCTGGCTTGACTGTTGGCTCTAGAATGACGAATGGGTCGGGGAAGAACGCATGTGGGTCGGCTGATTCGGTCATCAGGTCGTGAATCCATCCTTAGGTCGCGTCCGGGTGCACTCGGATCGATCCGGTACACGGCTCTGTCCGTTGATCTGGTACGGCTGAATGGCTGAACCTCAGTTGGACTGATCTGATCGTCCTGAGTCTGCTCCAAGTCCTGGTCCAGGTCCTGGGTTCCATCATTCCCTCCCTCTTCAAAAGGATTTGACCACAAATCCGGATCATCTGCAAGAAAAGGAGATAAATCAGAAACATTAAAACTTGAAGAGATATCATACTTACCCTGAAGATCAAGCTGGTAAGCATTGTCATGGAGTTTCTTGAGAATCTGGAATGGACCATCGACCCGGGGCATGAGTTTGGACTTCCTTTGTTCCGGAAATCGTTCCTTCCTCAAATGGACCCAAACAAGATCACCTTCTTGGAAGATCACTTCTTTTCTCTTCTTGTCTGCAAATCGTTTGTAGCCTTTGGTCTTGGCTTCAATGTTGGTCCGGACCTGTTCATGCAGCTTCTTGATCGTGTCCACTTTCCTCTTGCCATCTGTACTAACTCGTTCACTCAAAGGCAAAGGTAAAAGATCAAGTGGAGACAAAGGATTAAATCCATAAACAACCTCAAAAGGAGAAAACTTAGTAGCTGAATGCAATGCATGATTGTAAGCAAACTCAACATGAGGCAAACATTCTTCCCAAGTCTTAAGATTCTTTTTAACCAAAAATCTAAGCAAAGCAGACAAGGTTCGATTAACTACTTCAGTTTGCCCATCAGTTTGAGGATGACAAGTTGTAGAGAACATCAATCTAGTACCTAGCTTAGACCACAAGGTCTTCCAAAAATAGCTAAGGAACTTAGCATCACGATCAGAGACAATGGTCTTAGGCATTCCATGCAATCTAACAACTTCCTTAAAGAATAAATCTGCAACTTGCACAGCATCATCAGTTTTGTGACAAGGGATGAAATGAGCCATTTTTGAGAACCTATCAACAACCACAAAGATAGAATCTCGTCCAGCTTTGGACCTAGGCAAACCAAGCACAAAATCCATAGAAATGTCTACCCAAGGATGAGAGGGAATGGGTAGAGCTGAGTACAAACCGTGGTTTGATGCTTTAGGCTTAGACTTTTTGCACACCACACAACGGCTACAGATCCTCTCAACATCTTTCATCAAGATCGGCCAATAGAAGTGGTCATGAACAGCCTTGTAAGTCTTCTTGACACCAAAGTGTCCCATAAGTCCTCCTCCATGAGCTTCCCTGAGAAACAACTCCCTCAAAGAACATTGGGGCACACATAAACAGTTATCAAAGAATAAGAAACCAGAACTTTGAAAGTATTTCCCATAAGACCCCTTGGTGCATTTTCGAAAAATCTCTTTAAAGTCCTGATCAGAGGCATAAAGATCTTTGATAAATTCAAAGCCAAGCAATTTAGTTTCAAGGGCTGAGAGAAGAGTATACCTTCGAGACAATGCATCGGCCACAACATTCTCCTTACCTTGTTTGTACTTGATCACATAAGGGAATGTTTCAATGAACTCCATCCAACGAGCATGCCTCTTGTTGAGCTTCTGCTGACCCTTAAGATGTCTTAGAGACTGATGGTCAGTGTGGATGATGAACTCCTTAGGCCAAAGATAGTTCTGCCACGTTTGAAGGGCTCTCACCAAGGCATAGAGTTCCTGGTCGTATGTGGGGTAGTTGAGCATGGCACCACCAAGCTTCTCACTGAAATAAGCTACTGGTTTTCCTTCCTGCATCAACACAGCACCAATACCAACACCAGAAGCATCACATTCGATCTCAAAAGCTTTAGAAAAATCTGGAAGTACAAGTAAAGGGGCATTAGTCAACTTCCCTTTAAGGATTTCGAATGCTTCTTCCTGAGCTGGTCCCCATTTGAACCCCACGTTCTTCTTGATCACTTCAGTGAGAGGAGCGGCCAAGGTACTGAAGTTTTGAACAAATCGCCTATAGAAGCCAGCAAGGCCATGGAAGCTTCTCACTTCACTAATGGTTTTCGGAATTGGCCAGTCTCGGATTGCTTGGACCTTCTGCTCGTCCACTCTCAAGCCATCTGCACCTACAACAAAACCTAGAAAGACCACATGATCTGTGCCAAAAGAACATTTTCCAAGGTTAGCAAACAAATGTTCCTTTCTAAGGATTTCAAGAACAGATTTCAGGTGCTGTTTGTGCTCATCAAGGCTTTTGCTGTAAATAAGAATGTCATCAAAATAAACCACAACAAAATGACCAATAAAAGACCTCAAGACATGATTCATTAGGCGCATGAAAGTACTAGGTGCATTTGTGAGACCAAAGGGCATGACAAGCCACTCATACAAACCTAGTTTTGTCTTAAAGGCCGTTTTCCATTCATCACCTTCTTTCATCCTAATCTGATGATAGCCACTTTTCAAGTCTATCTTAGAAAAGTACTTGGAACCATGGAGTTCATCAAGCATATCATCAAGGCGAGGGATAGGATGTCGATACTTTACCGTGATGTTGTTTATGGCCCGGCAGTCCACACACATCCTCCAGGAGCCATCCTTCTTAGGTACAAGTAGAACAGGCACTGCACAAGGACTGAGACTCTCTCTGATGTATCCCTTCTCAAGCAGGTCGTTGATCTGTTTCTCCAGCTCCTTGGTCTCGATCGGATTGGTGCGGTATGCTGGTCGGTTCGGTAGAGATGCGCCTGGGACAAGATCGATCTGATGCTCAATGCCTCTCACTGGTGGCAATCCTTTGGGATTTTCTTCTGGAAACACATCAGAATAATCCTGCAAGATACCTAAAAACTCACTCGGAATCTCCGGTGCAAGGTCAGAAGAAGATGAGGCCAAAAGAGACTCTTTATAAACAAGTAAGAGAAATGGCTTTTGAGAGCAAAGAGATTTCCTTACCTGACTTTCTTTGACAAAGAAGTTGGAGTTTCTGGTACTGATCTCAGGTTTATCAGCCTTAGAGTCTTGGTCTCGGTTCTTCTTAAGTTGGACCTGGTCTTGATGGACTTCCGAAGGTGACAAAGGCACCAAGGTGATCTTCTTTCCTTTGTGATCAAACGAGTGCCTGTTTGTGAAACCATCATGCACTGCCTTCTTGTCAAATTGCCAAGGCCGGCCCAAGAGAACATGGCAAGCATCCATGGTAAGCACATTGCACACAACCTCATCCTCATATCGGCCAATGGAGAGTGGAACTGTGACTTGCTCCTTCACATACTGTTCTCCTGCCTCATTGAGCCATTCCAACCTGAAAGGACGAGAAAGAGGCCGAGTAACAAGCCCAAGTTTCTTTACAAGAGTGTCACTAGCCACATTAGTGCAACTGCCTCCATCAATAATCAAAGAACAAACTTTATCAGAAATGAGACATCTAGAGTGAAAGAGATTCTCCCTTTGTTCTTTTTCATTGGATTTGGGTTGGACACTCAAGGCACGCCTAGTAACCAGTAGTGAACCTTGGCTTGGCTCATCAAGATCATCCTCATCATAGATCGGACCAGAGCTCTCTACAAAGGTTGAGCAAAACTCATCGATCACGCCATCGGCCTCCTCATCAAAGATGGGATCAAAGGTGTCGTCCAAAGTCTTTCTAGTAACAAGAAGGGGGCCATGAACTGGGAAGTCAAGTGCTTCTTCCTCATCATCAGTATCATAAACTGGTCCGAGATCCTCCTTGTCTTCTTCAGATTCGACTTCTCCATTTTCCAAGAGCACCATCACCTTTTGGTTTGGACATCGGTTGGCATAGTGGCCAAGGCCATGACACTTGAAGCATTGGATGTCTCTGGTTCGTTTGGGAGCCTCTTCTTTCTTTTCTCTATCAACACGAACAGGGACATTAGTCTTAAAAGCTGTATTTGTTGTGGAAGAAGACTTACCCTTGTCTTGATAGTTTGGCTTGGAAGCAAAGGTCGGTTTGGAGAGACCTTTTCTCTTGAGTTGTTGTTCAATCAGCACGGCCTTGTGTAGCATCTGTTCCATGCTGTCATAGTCTTCCAGCTCCATGCGGTCTTGTATGTCCCGATTGAGCCCGGTGAGAAATCTAGCCATGGTGGCGTCTAAGGGCTCATCTACATCAGCCTTGATCATCAAGGTCTCCATCTCCTGGTGGTAGTCCTCAACTTACTTAGAACTTTGAAGCAAACGCCTGAGTTTATGGTGTAGATCTCTGTGGTAATGGTCGGGAACAAAGCGTCTCCTCATCAGCATGGAAAGCTCATCCCATGTGTCAATTGGCGCCTCACCTGCTCTTCTCCTGCTAGTCACAACTCGATCATACCAGTTAATAGCATAGCCAGTAAACTCAGCAGCAGCAAGTCTAACCTTTTTAATATCAGAAAAGTTTTGACAATCAAAAACAAGTTCAATCTTTCTTTCCCATTCAAGAAAAGCATCCGGATCATTCTTGCCATCAAAACTTGGAATTTTCAATTTCAAACCACCCAATCCATTATCAGTTCGTTCATTTCTACCAAATGGATTGACATCACCTTGGTTTTGTTGTCTAGGAGCTCTCCTTGGTCGGTTGATGGACTGATCATCATCATAGGACTCATCTCGGATCTCAAGGTCGGACCGGCTGTGTCTCCTTGGGCGGTCACGCCTGTTTCTGGTTCGGGACTGAGCTGGTCGGCCCTGAAGTTCATCCAGCCTAAGATGGATCGCCTCCAAACCTGTATTCAACAAGTTAGACATAGAATCATTGAGAGCACGCATTTGCAAGTTAGATAATCCAGCAACAGAATTTCCGGGTCTGTTTCTTTCTTCTTCACTGCCCATGGTTTCCTGAAAACTTTAAACAAGGCAAAGTTAGAGCAAAAGCCTCACACTCTCAGGTGTTTATCTCACCCACACACGTGTTTCACTCGAGTTTTTGGTAATCACACAAGAGAGTTCCTCCCAAAGTTCTAAGAGAGCAAACAAGATCACCCAATGAGGAAATCCAAGTGAACACAAATGAGTAAGAGAGAGAGAGATAAGAGATTTCAAAGGGGAACCCACCTTAACCACCTCAAAGGCCGGATTTCTCTTCGGCCAGCAGGCTTTCTCTTCCACCACCTCACCACAAACAATCAAACTTTGAATCCTTTTTTTATAATCTTTTCTTTTTCTTTTTTTTTTTTTTTACAGCATAAACTTAGATCTTATTTTTTTTTATGGGGGTAATGAGGGGCCCGGGTTCAAGATAGATAGATGAAGAAGTGTTTAGAAGAAATGGAGAGATGAGAAAATGGATAGAAAAGAGTTACCGGAAGAGTGGCTCTGATACCACTTGATAGAACCTAGATTTGGATCACTCAACCGGTACGGATGATATGAACTCAGATCCGAGTGGATTGAGAACTAGTGGATCGAAGGGTGACACTAAGGGTTGCGGAAGCCCAAAGATACTACCAGAGTTTCTGGCGCAGCGTACGAATGGGTGAACGGTCGATCTAAGAACTTAGGGTTCTTCGAGACCTGTTCTTGGATCGATTAAGGGTTTCTTTCGATAGCTCCTTAAGACCAACTTCTTGTTAGATGAATTGAATCGAATCAAACAAGGGATAAAAGCCAAAGCTCTTCTTATTATAAAATCAAACGTATCTATCATATGAGCCATAGCTCTACTTATATAGTAGTTCCAAAGCCACAAACCAGCTAGGAATAGGAAATAAAACTTATCAAGAAAAGGAAATTATAAAGTTTAACTATTTTTAAAAGTAAATATTGAAAAAGGAAAACATGAAGGTTGTTTGAATCTTCATGTTGGCGCTAATGTTGATGATGTTGCTGCATCAGGTCCCCCGGGGTTAGAAGGATTCGTCCTCGAATCAGAAGGCAACTCTGGTGGCTTGTACTGCGAAAGGTACCGAACATTAAAGACATCCGAAGTAGTAATGTGAGAAGGAAGCTCAAGCCGATACACATTATCATTTATTTTGGCAAGAACACGAACAGGACCTATCTTCTTTGACTTGAGTTTGTTATACTCTCGAGCTGGTATGCGATCCCGTGTAAGATGAACCCAAACCATATCACCTTCATTGAAAACAAGACGGCGTCGTGAAACATCTGCGGCAGCTTTGTATTTCGAAGAAGATGCTTCCAGGCGTTGTGTGGTCTGATCATGAATGTCCACAATGGCGTCAATGAACGAAGATGCATCACCATGAAGACGAGACCGATCAGGAAGAGTTGATAAGTCAACTGGCGCACGAGGAAGGATGCCATAGATCACCTGAAAAGGACAGAATCCCGAACTGCGATTGAATGCACGGTTGTGCGCAAACTCAGCTTGAGGAAGATGAGAGTCCCATGACTTAATCTTATCGCCGACCAAACATCGTAAAAGATTTCCCAACGAACGATTGACCACTTTGGTTTGACCATCTGATTGTGGATGATAAGCTGAACTCATGTCGAGACTAGTGTCAAGTAACTTCCACAAAGAACGCCAAAAATGACCAAGAAAACGAGAATCACGATCTGAGACAATAGATGAAGGTAGACCATGTAGACGATATATCTCCCGAAAAAATAGAGTGGCGACTTGAACAGCATCTGTGGTCTTTTTACATGGTATAAAGTGAACCATCTTAGAAAATCTATCAACCACCACAAAGATAGAGTCAAAGCCTCGCTGTGTTCGGGGAAGACCTAACACAAAATCCATGCTTATATATGTCCAAGGTTGGGTAGGAATTGGTAATGGCATATATAAACCTGCATTCGATGAAGTACCCTTTGATTTCTGACAAGTAACGCACCGCTCCACAAAGCGTTCGACATCACGTCTTAAAGACGGCCAGAAGTAAGACGTTGAGACGAGATGTAAGGTTCGATCACGACCAATGTGGCCTTCGCGATGTATCTCTGAGATGAGTTGAATTCGCAAACTGCATTCAGGTATGCATAACCTGTTGTCACGGAACAAGAACCCATCGCAAAGTGTGTAAGGTGATGGCAGTCCCGCGGTAGTATCCGCAAAAACTCGACCAAAGAAAGGATCTGAAGCATACAAATCACCGAAAGAGCTGAAGCCAGGGACTGTTGAATGCATTGTCGTTAGAAGAGAATGGCGTCTGCTCAAGGCGTCTGCAACACGGTTAGATAGGCCAGACGTATGTTTAATAACAAATGTAAATTGCTGGAGGTAGGCGATCCATGAGGCGTGGCGCGAAGAGACCTTGACTTGAGTATGGAGATGTTTCAAGGCATCATGATCGGTGTAAAGAACAAATTCCTGGTGAAAGAGATAATGTCGCCAATGCTTGATTGCCTGGACGATGGCATAGAATTCTACGTCATAAGTGCTATATCGAAGACGGGAATTGGATAGCTTCTCACTAAAGAAAGCAATAGGCCGGTTCTGCTGATTTAAAACCGCGCCAATACCAGACTTAGACGCGTCCGTATGTAACTCAAAGACTAAATTGAAGTTGGGAAGGGCCAAAATAGGAGTTGTGCAGAGCTTCTCCTTAATAAGATGGAAAGCTCGATCAGCTTCTGGAGTCCATGAGAACTTGCCGTCACGGATACAATCTGTAACAGGAGATAAAAGACTGCTGAACTGGGAGATAAAACGCCGATAGAACGAAGCAAGACCGTGAAAGCTCCGAGTTTCAGTGATTGTCGCAGGAGTGGGCCATGTTCGTATAGCTTCAACTTTATTTGGATCCACTGATAACCCTTTAGCCGAGACAATGTAGCCCAAAAACTGCACTTCATTGACTCCAAAGGCGCACTTCTTTCGTGTTGCATAAAACTTATCACGTCGTAGTACCTCAAGAACAGCACGAAGGTGACGACTATGCTCGTCCAAAGAGGAACTAAAGATGAGTATATCATCAAAGTAAACCACCACAAATTTGCCGATGAAAGGTCGGAGTGCTTGATTCATTACGCGCATGAACGTACTAGGAGCGTTAGATAATCCGAAAGGCATGACTAACCATTCAAATAAGCCTTCTCGCGTTTTGAAAGCGGTCTTCCATTCGTCTCCCGGATTGATACGAATTTGATGATAACCGCTGCGTAAATCCAGTTTGGAGACGATAGAGGCTGAACCAATCTGGTCAAGGAGGTCATCAAGGCGAGGAATTGGAAACCGGTAGCGTACTGTGATCTTATTAATAGCCCTGCTATCAACGCACATTCGCCACGATCCATCCTTTTTGGGAATGAGCAACGCGGGGACAGCACATGGGCTCAGACTCTCGCGCAGGTATCCTTTAGATACGAGATCTTCGACTTGCCGACGAAGTTCTTCATGCTCAGAGGGGCTCATTCGGTAATGAGAACGATTTGGTAGTGCTGCATCGGGAACCAAATCTATACGGTGCTGTATGTCCCTGAGGGGAGGGAGACCAGCAGGAAGATCCTCAGGAAAGACATCATCAAACTCCGAGAGGAGCTCAGAGAGTTGTGGTGACGATGATGGACTGGCAATAGACACCGGAGAAAGTACCAAAAGAATGACGAGTCCCGTTTCTTTCATTAGTGACTCGAAGGGAGCTCGTTGAAGAAGAAGGACTGGTGCGGTTGGTGTGGAGATAGAAGCGGGTGCCGGTGGTGTCGCACTTATGGACGGTACTGTTGGTTTGAGAGTGAAGGTGCGATCATTGAATTTGAATGTATATGTATTAAGGAAGCCGTCATGTATCACGCGTCTGTCGTATTCCCACGGTCGTCCAAGTAAGAGGTGGCATGCGTCCATAGGAACCAGGTCACAATAGACTTGATCTTTGTAGGCTCCACCAACTGAAAATTGAACCAGGGTGCGGCGGGTGACGGTAAGTTCATTACCCTGATGCAACCATCCAAGCTTATAAGGTGATGGATGAGGTTCGATGACTAACTCAAGCTTGGGGACAGCAGATTCAGCAATCACGTTCTCACTGCTACCAGAATCTATTATAAATGTGCAGACCTTGCCATTGATTGTACACCTTGAGGAAAATAAATTCTTGCGTTGTGGAGACTCCTCAGAAACCTTAGGAGTTAAACATGTTCGACGAATCATTAACAAAGAACCTTCGTCTGCTTCCAATTCTTCTGTTATCTCGTCAGGGCTATCATCGTAGACAACCTCGACATCGCGACCAGAAGTATCGAGCAGCAAGCCTCGTTTATTGCGGGTGGGACATGCTGATTGTCTATGTCCGAGTTCACCACAAGAGTAACATCGTAGGCCTACTGGTCGTGGCTGTCGTTGCTGATCAAGAGGAACAATAGCTGTTTCTGACTTTGATGTTGTACTGTCGGAGGTGGACGATGAAGCTGCAGACGAAGTGGTGGTAGCGGGACGGTTCTGGCGACTTGTGCCCCATGCTGGAAAACCATTCCGGTTCTGAGACTCTACCGTTAAAGCTTGTTGATGTGCTTCCGAGATAGTCTGGGGACGAAACAAATTCAACGTGAACTGAATTTGTTGCCGAAGACCTCCAATAAATCGCATGACCAGTTGTTGTTCTGAATCTCTTATCTCCACGCGGTTTATCATCTTAAAAAATTCCGTTGCATACTCTTCGACTGATCGTGTTCCTTGTCTTAGATTTTGGAATTTTTGGAACATCAATTGATCATGGTTGTAGGGCAAAAAAAATTTTTGCATCTCCCTCTTGAGCTTATCCCAAGTAGTAATTTTAGTTTTTCCGAGGCGTGATCTCGTTGTTCTGCTTTGAGCCCACCACGCAGCTGCTCGGTCGCGAAAGCGAATTGCAACGAGAGGAACACATTGATCTAGTGGGACCTTCTTAAACTCGAGAATTTCCTCGACGGTAACAAACCAATCGAGTAATTCCTCCGCTGAGTTTGAACCTCGAAACTCTGGAATTTCAACTTTGAAACTTGATCTCCACGCAGAGTTGTCATGTTCATCCTCTGACTCAGATTCGTTGTTGTCGCGCTGATGACGAACAGGTGGAAGCGGAGCAAACGGGTTGTCATCGTCTTCCTCTTCTTCTGAATCTGCGTCGCGACGGGTGCGTGAGTTGCGTCGATGGCGGATTGCTGGAGCTGTATTCTGGGTTGTTAGAGCAGCTACTGCTTCCATAAGAGCCGCGACTTGAGCTTGTAAAGCATTCACGGATTTTTGCGTAGCTGGTGTTTCATCCTCCGCATATTGTTGAGAACGTGTTTTTCTAACCATTGTAACCGGTTAGCTGATATTCGGAGCGTAGCAAAGCTCTGATACCAACCTGGCGCAGCGTACGAATGGGTGAACGGTCGATCTAAGAACTTAGGGTTCTTCGAGACCTGTTCTTGGATCGATTAAGAGTTTCTTTCGATAGCTCCTTAAGACCAACTTCTTGTTAGATGAATTGAATCGAATCAAACAAGGGATAAAAGCCAAAGCTCTTCTTATTATAAAATCAAACGTATCTATCATATGAGCCATAGCTCTACTTATATAGTAGTTCCAAAGCCACAAACCAGCTAGGAATAGGAAATAAAACTTATCAAGAAAAGGAAATTATAAAGTTTAACTATTTTTAAAAGTAAATATTGAAAAAGGAAAACATGAAGGTTGTTTGAATCTTCATGTTGGCGCTAATGTTGATGATGCTGCTGCATCAGTTTCGAAGGTTGCCGGATGTGACGCACCGGTCCAACACAACGAAGGTGTTCTTACTCGGAGATAACCTCACCAAGCAAACTATGAATGTTCTAAGACAAAGAACAATGAGAGAAGACTCAAAATAAGCAAAGGAAAATTGATGATTTTATTCATTGAGAGACATCACATATATATAGTGTTTGTGAGTCAAAGAAACATAAAGAAAAATGTTGGAAAAGACAACATAGAAAATATAAATCAATGAAAACAAGACATAAATTTCTGCACTTTGACCAAGACCAGTCAATGGCGGAATTTGATGAAGACTTGGCAAGGTTCATTTGACTGTCCAGGTTCATAATGTGTCCAGGTTCATGCTGTGATGATCAGGTCGTCCGCGGTAAGGAGAAGGACGGACGCAAGGCTGCCCGCATGGTTGATCATCGTTGATCCATGAACGGATGAAGAGATAGCTCGACCCAAATCTTCAGAGAGCCTAAGTAACATCCCTTTGGAGAAGTTGGATGCATCGATCATCATAAAATTATCAAAGTGGTCGGAAGAGTCGAGATCAGCCTGATCCGGGCGTGCGGTACGTCCCAAACGGGCCAGAAAAGATAGGCTAAGTCCGGAATCAGATTCATCTTGATGATCATGGGTTCTGGCTTGACTGTTGGCTCTAGAATGACGAATGGGTCGGGGAAGAACGCCTGTGGGTCGGCTGATTCGGTCATCAGGTCGTGAATCCATCCTTAGGTCGCGTCCGGGTGCACTAGGATCGATCCGGTACACGGCTCTGTCCGTTGATCTGGTACGGCTGAATGGCTGAACCTCAGTTGGACTGATCTGATCGTCCTGAGTCTGCTCCAAGTCCTGGTCCAGGTCCTGGGTTCCATCAGTAGCCGCCGGCGGCTAGCCCCGTGCTGGCCGTAGCCGGCGGCGGCTAGCGCCCATACTGGCCGTAGCCGCCGCCGGCTAGCGCCCGTACTGGCCGTGGCCGCCGGGCGGCTAGCCCCGTCCTGGCCGTAGCCGCCGCCGGCTAGCGCCCGTGCTGGCCGTGGCCGCCGGGCGGCTAGCCCTGTGCTGGCTCGGATCTTCGGACAACAATCTCCGGTACACAAGTCCCAGGCTCTGGCCGTCAGAAGTCTGTACTTCGAGTCTTTCCCAAGTCCTCGCAGGACAAATCATTGAGATTCCGCGTACGAAACTCCGGTTCTTACTCCAAACTAAGATCGTCGGAAACACTTCGGAAACTCGTAAGATATCAACGGGAAGGAAGATCTTAAATTCTTCGTACGAAACAGCGATGGTTATCTTAAGACACCACTCATCTCAACTCTACGAACGAATGAAGAACTTCCGAAGAAATCTTAGAAAACAATGGAAGTCCGAGAGACGGCCCGAAAGGGACCAAACGCGATCGGACAGTCCGTTTACCATTATCTGAGATAGATACGATGATTTACGTTTATCTTTACGTAACAGGATAAATGTCAAGTTTCCCGAAGATAAATGTCAAGTTTCCAGATAAACATGAAGGCCGACGAAAATGGAAAAAAAGCCCGCCTTGCGGCCCAGAAGGAGAATAGACCGTCATAAGAAGGAGTATATAAAGGAGCTTTGGGAGAGGAAGAAGGGCAGAGCAAAAAAATCCTAGAAAGAGAGAAAATCCGAAACCTAGGGACTTAGAGAATTCCTGCTAGCTTAGGACTTAGGAGTTTAGACTAGCGGAGCAAGACTTAGAACGTTCTGTCTCCTATATTTCCGTCGTTTTCCGCGGCAGCGTTTCTCTACTTCCCTTTTCGGAAGAATATTGTATTCAATTTATCATCTATTCAATAAAACGCCTTAGTGCAATTTTCCGCTACGTTGCTTTATTCTATCAATTTCGTTTGGTTGTCGCAGAGAATCCGAGCCTTCAGGGAAAACTAGGTTTACTTAGTTTTCCTCCGATTTATTTAACTAAAATCGACAGTGCGAATTTCGGTTCCCACAAGTCGGAAGTCAACATTGCGATTATAATCGATCGATACTCATCCTGAGTTGTCGATCGATGTAGCTGAGAAGATCCGAGTACTAGAAGATTATAATCGATCGATACACATTCAGTGTTGTCGATCGATATCGAGGACGAAATGGTTTAGCCGACTACTTCACCAAGACTTCACCAATTACGAGATTGCCCCTGACAAGTTTTAACCTAATGGAAATGCTTAAATACTCCTGCTAAGTATTTTTGACGGCAAGTTTTGAAACCCTTTGAAGCTTGAAGCTTTTTACAACCAAAGCAGAGAGTGTGAGAGAGAGACTAGAGTTTTATTTGTTTGAGAGAGATTGGAGAGATTTCTCATCTCCTTTAGTATTTCTACTTTATTCTATCTATGCAATTCTTTCATCTATCTATTGTTATGAATTGTCTAGCTATGTCTGAGTAGTCTACTTGTTAGATCTAGGGTTTAAATAGGTTTGTGGGATTAGCCCCAAACTATAATTGCTAAGTTGTGATACTCATCAAATGGATTGTACCCTATGCTTGTTTTAGATTAGCTAACTAGAACATAGATCACTAGGATCTTAGATTATCTTGAATTATCCATTTAAGCGATGCCTGTTTCCCGTTGAGAAGAACGACAGTTTCTCCTTGAGACCTTGTGGTCATATTCGGTTCGCGCCTAGGCAGATGTAGAAGCGTCGATCGATAACTCGACTGGTGAATCGATCGGCACCGCGAAAGGTGTATCGCTCGATATCTCAAAAGGATATCGACCGACTCTTTTTCTGTGTCATCATGCGAAAGGTGTGGCCAGAGATCTAGATATTTTAACCAGTGATTCATTCACATATGTTAAGCGGCTGAGATCTATAGTATCATGCAAGCAACTTGTTAAAGCATTTATAGAGATTATAATCTCCATTCCTGAATAGAAACCCTATGTCTAGCACTCTTTATCCCATTTAAACAACCCTTCATATTGTTAGTTAGAGCAACTGCCTTGCTCATTTTAGGAATTGTTATTTTCATTTCTATCATATAAACCAACATTGCCTAGGATTGATTAGTAGATTTTATTTAATTGGTTCCCTAGCTCCTCATGATTCGATCCCTAAGTACTACAGCTGTACCTCTTATTTGAGAGAGTAAGCTCTACTGGGTAATTTAAGCACTATCACTCCTGCTAAGGAAAACCCAACTATCCCCTCCCCCACTCACTCCTCCCCTCCTCCCCTCCTCCAGAACCTTCTTCAAACCCTCCTGACCCCCTTCAAACCCTCAAATTCCTCCCTCAAACACTACAGCTTCTCCCATAAACCGTCCTCCCTCCTCTTTAATCCATTCAGACTTGCAACCAGACCAAACTTTTGTGCTCCCTTCCTCCACCAACAGGAGACAGAAACCTTTTAAACCCAAGTCCTCCTTAAAACGCCCTTTCTCTCCTCCATCCCTTTCCCCTTTCTCTGATTTAAACCCTTTTGCCATCTTAATTCCTTCCTCAACCCATTCCCCTCCCCATAAAACCATCAAATTTTCCATTGAAACTGACCAAAACCATCCTCCCATTGATTCGAATCCCCCTTTGTCCCATCTTTCTCTTGCCCTCCCTGCTCCCACTCCTTTTGAAGGATCTCTCCAGTTAAATGGAGTGTCCCCCGCCCCTTCCCTATGAGTATAAAACTCTTTTTTGGAATGTTCGTGGTTTAAATGACCCGAACAAACACAAGCCGCTCAGCCAATGGCTCCTTTTGCATAAACCTATTTTTGGTGCACTTATTGAAACCCACATAAAGGAAACTCAACTAAGCTACGTTATGGCACGTACATGTGGTGGTTGGAATTTTGTTTCTAATCACCAATCTGATGAGGATGGTCGTGTCATTGTTATTTGGAAAGCCCCTCCAGCAGTGCGTGTTCTTGGTCAGGCTCGACAGTCTCTTACCTGTGAAATTCAGATCAGCAATGGTCTCAGATTCTATTACACAGCAATATACGCAGCAAACACTAATGAGGAAAGGCAGGACCTGTGGGTAGATCTTCTCAACATCCAGCAGGCATTATCACTAGACATCTACCCCTGGATTTTGGGTGGTGACTTCAATCAAATAATCCACCACGCTGAGCATTCTTCGTCTAGAATCAACTCTATCACTCCCCCAATGGTGTCTTTCCAGAACACGCTAACTCAGCTGGTGTGTTTGATCTCCGATTCTTAGGCCCACTGCACACATGGTCCAATAAAAGCCCCACCTCCCCGATTGCTGAGAAGCTTGATCGCCTTCTTGTAAACCAACCCTGGATAGCCAATTACCCCAACAGCCTAGCTACCTTTCTCCCACCAAACTTCTCAGACCACAGCCCTTGCCTTCTAGACCTATATGTCCCATTACCTTGTGCCGGTACCCGTCCTTTCAAGTTCTTCAATTTCCTAACCAAACACCATAAATTTATCCAGACCCTTGAGCATGCTTGGATTCAGGCCGGACGCTATGCTTTGGACCTCTCAGCGCTCTGTCATAAATTGCAAAAAATAAAACAGGCTTTAAAATTACTAAATATAGAGAACTTTTCACATATTCAAGAGAGAGTGAGAGAATCTAACATTTTGCTTCAATCTGTGCAGGTACAAGCGCTTCAGAACCCCACACCTGAAACATTTAGAGAAGAGCAGATTCATCATGAGAAATGGTGCTTTCTCCGCTTGATTGAAGAGGCGTTCTTTAAGCAGAAATCCCGGATAATTGCCAATGGCGATGGGTATGATTGCCATCTCATATTTTCAGAGCATCTTATCGCCTCAAAGTCTGCCGTTTACTGACTGTCCACGGACTTGGTTCCAAGAGCTCATTGTCTATCGATGCCCACAACATCTGCAACAATCTATGACGGCAATTCCTGATGTGAAGAAATCACAAGAGTAATGATGAAACTCAATGCCAATAAAACACCAGGTGCTGATGGCTACACTTCTGGCTTCTTCAAAGCTGGTTGGGCTCTGCTTGGATCAGAGGTCATTTCTTCTATCAGTGCTTTCTTATACACAGGCTTTCTACCCTCTGCTACAAACGCAACAGTTCTTTGTCTAGTTCCAAAAAGACCAGGCGCCTCTTCGATAAGTGATTACAGACCGATCTCTTGCTGCAACACACTGAATAAGGTCATCTCAAAGCTCCTTGTCCATCGCCTAAAGCCTATCCTACCTGCTCTCATCCTGCCCAATCAGACAGCATTTGTTCAGGGACGTCTATTGGTTGAGAACACCGTTCTGGCTGCCGAGATCATCCATGGCTATCACAGAAACAAAGGCCCAAAAAGAATGGTGATTAAAGTAGATATAGCAAAGGCATTTGATACTATCAGTTGGGATTTCATATTTACCTGCCTGGAGAGCTTGGAAATTCCATATGACTTCATCCGGTGGTTACAGGCTTGTGTATGTACTCCCTCTTTCTGTGTCGGATACAATGGGACGGTACAGGGCTATTTCAAAAGCAAGCGCGGACTCAGGCAGGGTGACCCCTTGTCGCCGTGCTTGTTCGTGATTGCAATGAACTATTTGTCTACACTCCTGGATAAAGCAGCAGCAGAAGGGAAGTTTGGATATCACTATAGATGTGCAGAGTCAAAGCTAACGCATTTATGCTTCGCAGATGACTTACTTATATTCACGGAAGGCTCGATCCAATCTATCCAAGGAGTTCTTGATGTTCTATCGGATTTCCAAAGCCGCTCTGGTCTGGCAACCAGCATCTCCAAAACTTGCTTCTTCTCTTGTGGGCTGTCTCATATAGAGGTGGAGCAAATCAAGCAGGCATCAAATTTAACACATGGAGAGCTCCTAATCAGGTATCTGGGTGTCCCTTTATGCACCAATAAGTTGTCATTGGCCAACTGTGAACCCCTCCTGCAAAGTGTCAAGACAAAAATCAACTCCTGGTCAGCAAAAACGCTGTCCTTTGCGGGTAGATTGATGTTGATAAACACTGTCATAGCAGGCATATCTAATTTCTGGTGTACTACATTCACGCTGCCTAAGAAGGTTATTAAACTTATCAATCAGATGTGTGGAGCTTATCTTTGGAAAGGTACACTGGAAGGGCATCACTCGGCTAGGGTCGCATGAACGGAAGTTACTTTGCCAAAAGAACAAGGGGGACTAGGAATTAGAGAGCTAGTTACCTGGAACAGAGCGTGTGCACTGAGACTGATATGGTTGTTATTCTTTAGAGCGGGGTCGATTTGGGTCGCTTGGTTCACCAAGGAGATCCTCTCTGGATCAATCTTTAACTTCTGGATAATAAAAGAAAATCAGAAGTACTCTTGGATGGTCAATTGTCTGCTCAGATTGAGAAATATAGCTTACCCCTAGATCAAGAAGCTAATAGGAGATGGGAAATCATGTCGCTTTTGGACAGACAACTAGACGCCTTTTGGTAATCTGTAGTCTTTCTTAAATCTAAACCCATCCTCACGATTGGGAATCCCCAGGAATGCGGTTGTCGCTGACTTAGTGGTTGATGGTGCTTGGTCTCTCCCCCCAGCTAGATCAGAACAGCAGGTCTCTCTCTACTCTTTCATCTCAACTATTACTCTGTCTGAAACCAATCAGAACAGTATGTGTGGTTACTTGAAAGAACAAAATCATCAAAGACTAATACAGGAGCAATCCACAATGAGATAAGAGCTGACACTGCAAGAGTACCTTGGTTTAAAACAGTATGGAACCCATGGGGGATTCCAAAACACAGCTTCCTCATGTGGCTCTTTGTTCTCAACCGATGCCCTACTCGAGATAGACTAATCAACTGGGGTCTTCCTACTGCTCCCAATTGCCTGCTTTGCAATGCGTTGGCTGAATCTAGAGATCACCTATTCTTCCAATGCCCTTTTGCTTGGTCTGTTTGGTTGACGGTGGCAGCGAAGTGTAATCTCACCCCTCTCCCAACGTGGAATCAGACTATGTTAGCTCTCCAATCGCTCTGTTGCGCTCGCCGTCAGAAGATCCTCACTCTACTAGCCTGCCAAGCTACCGTCTATCTCCTCTGGACTGAGAGAAATAACCGTCTTCATCGCCAGGTTTTCCGATCATCCGACTCCATTGTCTCCTTTGTTTCTACTACTATTCGAACCAAAATTGCGTCTATGCGGGAAGCTTCTCCGGCACTATCCTCCTCTATGTTTGCTATCTGGTCTGCTTGAAGTCGATCACCTCTGTGAGCCATCGCTCGATCGATCTTCTGCATGCTGCTGGCTATACAACTTCTTCTGATAACGATGACTAAATGTTTGGGCTTTGGGCCTCTAGCTTATTTGAGTTTTAATTATACAGTATGGTTCATATGTAAGGTTATTAATGGGCTACGCCCCAAAACAAAACTGTCTGGCTGGGCCTTGTGTTTCTTTTTTATTTAATAGTAAAACCTTAAAAAAAAAAAAAAAAAAAAAAACTATCCTTAGTAAATTCCCTAACCACTGTATCGGTCATTTATACTTGGATGTTACACATATATCCGCATCAATTTTATTGTAATCAGTACTAACATTTCTTTAAAAAAGAATTAAATATCAGTTAGCTACAAAAATAACCGGTAATAATTATATTATTTCAGATTAAAAATACATTGAGAAATGATATTACTGGATAATACTTGTTAACAAAATAGAAAATTATAAATCCAGAAACCAGAGTTGGAAAAAATATATCCATTAGTGACTATTACCGGGTAAATTCTAAATCCTTAAACTCTTGGGTAAACTTCCTAAAAATATTTGTGATTCTTGAAATGTCGGATAAATTCAAATAAAACTGTTTTATAGATGAATAATAAATTTAGGATTTAGTATTAATCGCAAAAAAAAAAGACGAAAGCAAAACCAAACCCTTAGGTAAATCCTAAAACCTAAATCTTTAGGTAAACTATAAACACTTAGGTAAATCCTAAATCCTTGGATATATCACAAAACTTACATTTTAAGATTTATCCAAGGATTTAAGGTTTACCCAAAAATTTAGGGATTTTAGATTTTAGGGTTTCGGATTCTGAGTTTTGCTGATGTTACAAATATTTATAAAAAAAAATGTTTTTGCAACTACTATTATTTTTTTATTTTTATTTTATTTTTTAAAAAATAATATAATTTGATAATATTTTATTTCTGTTTTAATACTAAATATGAAATAAAAAAAATCATATTGGTTGGTGAACCTACATGTTGAACCCAATAATAAATCATAAAATTATATTATAGATAACTCGAATAATGTAACTCTACATATATTAAATAAATCTCCGGAAATCCTAATGTGGTATCCATTTTTCTAAATAATTATTATTATATATGATTGACTAAATTATTTGTACCTAATTGTTTGTGAAATTGTAATACTTTATCCGGATACATAAAAGATAATCTGGAGGAGTTTACAATAATATAGCAATAAAGTTTTGACCTCCAAATATCAAGGCCTTCAGTTACCAGAGCTGGCTGTATCATTGCTTTTGTTGATCTAATCATCATGACCCTGGCAAATGAGTACAAGCTTTCCCCTTTCTCTTTCTGTACCGCATATGAAGAAGCACCAATGCTTTTCATTTACCCAAATGCTTTGTTATGAACAACTTTTTGCATGAGTTTTGTAACTTGATATTATATAGATATTCTGGATTAAAATTATAATAACCAACAATATCATTTTGTTAACAGAGATTTCAAATGTGTTAGCCTCAAATAAAATCGAGCTTTTTTCAGGTAAAAGTATGTTGAAATGGATATGATATTTTCTGGATATGATATTTTCTGGATATGATACTCTCTTACCATGTTTTATCTCTCTCATTCACTCTTGTTTAGTCTAGTTCAACACAGTAGACATGTCTGATTCCACAGCACCAACATCATCATTCCCATTGTAATCATACATAGTACTATGATATACCATGGATTTCACTCATTTTCTATCATGGTATAATGATATTTTTATTATATAACTAATATGTTTTCTAGCTTATTAGGTATATTTTCAGGTTCAGGAGTATTTCGTGATAAAGTGATGCTTTTGGAGCATTTTGGAGCACAAGAGATAATACACCCGAGTTGACCATTCAAAACCAAGTCGAAAGTCAACATTCAGAGAAGAATCGATCGATACTCATCCAGAGTTGTGGATCGATGTAGCTGTGAAGATCCGCGTACTTGAAGATTATAATCGATCAATACACATCAAGTGTTGTCGATCGATAGCGAGGAAGAAATGGTTTAGCCGACTACTTCACCAAGATTTCACCAAATTACGAGATTGCCCCTTACGAGTTTTTAACCTAATGGAAATGCTTAAATACCCTACCTAAGTGTTTTTTACGGCAAGCAGAAAGCAAGCAAGCGAAAGCAAGCGAGCAGAGAGTGTGAGAGAAAGCTAGAGTTTTATTTGGTTTTGAGAGATTGGAGAGATATCATCGAGAGATTTGTGATTGAACTCCATTTGTTTTCTATTCTCTATCTAATGCAATTTCTTTACCTTTCTTGTGTTATGAATTGCTTAGTTATGTCTGAGTAGTCTACTTGTTAGATCTAGGGTTTAAATAGGTTCGTGGGATTAGCCCCAAACTATACTTGCTAAGTTGTGATATTCATCAAATGGATTGCACCCTATGCTTCTTCTAGAGTAGCTAATTAGAACATAGGTCACTAGGATCTTTTTATCTTGAATTATCTGTTTGAACTAGTCTGTCTCCTGTTGAGAAGAGCGAGAGCCCTCCTTGAGACCTAGTGTTCATTATCGGCTCGCGCCTAGGCATTTCTAGAAGCCTTCGATCGATATCCCGACTGGACAATCGATCGGCGCTGCGAAAGGTGTATCGCTCGATATCTCTAAAGGATATTGATCGACTATTTTTCTAGTCAACAGACGACAGTTGAGATCAGAGATCTAGTTATTTAACCAGTGAGACATCATTGATTGTTAAGCGGCTGAGTTCTTTAATATCATGCAACCAACTTGTTAGGCATTTATAGATACTATAATCTCCAATACCTGAATAAAAGCCCTATGTCTAGCACTCTTCATCATCTTATAAACAACCATCATATTGTTAGGTAGAGCAACTACCTTGCTCATTTAGGATTGTCATTTTACATTTCCATCATAAAAACCAACTTTACCTAGGATTGATTAATTGATTAGATTTAATTGGTTCCCTAGCTCCTCGTGATTCGATCCCTAAGTACTACAGCTGAACCTCTTATTTGAGAGAGTAAAGAACTCTATAGGGTAATTTGAGTGGTATCAAATTTGGCGCCGTTGCCTGGGAGCTTTGATCACATTTAGATTTAATTTTATCAATTTTAGGTTTTTCTTTTTCTTTTACCCCTTTCTGATTAAAATTTTTCTTGTCTTTTCAGGTACATGCCCAGCAGTACCAGAAGCAATAAGGAAAATCAACTACTATTCTCAGAAGATCCTGCACACTTAGAACGTTCAATCCGCAAAGACCTACGCTCTGCATCGATCGACAGAACCACAGCACCGTCGAGTGATATTCACATTCAACTGTCGACCGATACTCAGACATCACCGTCGACCGATACTCTTCGCCGCTCCACATCGTTCGACACTACCCACCGTACATCGATCAATACTAACCCGTGAGGCATGGTTGCGATTGTTATTCTCACGCAGGGCGAGAATGGAAACCTGTATGACCAGGATGGTCATCTGCGTAATGTAAAAGGTCAGAAGCTAGATGCACATTGAAACGTAATCCCTGAGCCAGAAGCTGAGGCTACAGAAGAAGCTCAAACACGATCGTTGGCAGACTACAATCGTCCTGATGAGTACTACACCAACAGATCAGCTATTCAACTTCCAAAGACTCAGAAGCCGAACTTCGAGCTCAAGCCTCAGTACTACTCTTTCGTGTCACAGATACCCTACGATGGGTTATCACACGAGCATCCTATGGACCATCTGGAGAGGTTCGAGGATCTTATAGTTGTTATTCGCATGGATGGAGTCCCTGAGGACTACCTACTTTGCAAGCTCTTCAAATACTCACTAATTGGAGAAGCTTCACACAGGCTTAAGCAGTTACCTACAGGATCACTGACATCCTGGACCGACATCAAAAACGCCTTCCTGCGTAATTTCTTTGATGAGGCACGTGCTGAAGACTTAAGGATCAAAATCGCCACTTTCGCGCAAAAGCCTGGTGAGACTTTTAAGGACGCGTGGATCAGATTTAAGTTCTTCCAGCGAGACTGTCCACACCATGGATTCAATGAAGTGCAGCTGCTAAGCACTTTCTACAGAGGTATCGCCCTGAGGTATCAGATGGCTCTTGATACTGCTAGCGAGGAGAACTTCAACACCAGGAATCCAATAGAGGCTGTGAGACTTATTGAGAACCTAGCCAACAGCAGCAGCACCAAAAACACTAACTCTGATAAGAAGAAATATGTTGCATCCATCGGGGAGGAACAAATGAATGAAGTCAGAGCTAAGATAGACGCTTTACATGAGTTTCTAGGGAAGCAAGTCTGCTCAGCTGAAGAAGGAGAGGCTAGAGATGCTGATACAGAAGAAGATGTGAACTACAGTGGAGGTACTGCATTTCAGAAGCTTGGAAACAAGAATGGCAACATGAATTTTTTTGGCGGTGGTCAGAAGAGTAACTACAACCAGAGTTCACAGTATCAGAAACCTTTCAACAACACCAGGAACTATGGCAACTCATCTTACCAAAACCCACAGCCACCCACCCAGGAGAGTAAGTTTGATGCCATGATTGATAGATTTTTTGAAGGACAGCAGAAGCTTACAGTGGACTTCAATGGAAAGATTGACTCTGTCTTCAACAATCTGAACACAAGGATAAACACCATTTGTTCTCAAGTTAGGAAGCTTGAGACAAAAATTGTTCAAACTGAAGACTCTATCAGGAGAATTGGAACTTCTAAGGAAGTAGGAGAAGGAAGCATGAAACACCACGTGAATGCCATCATAGATGATGATTTCTGGCAAGTGGTAAAGCATGAAAAGCTTCAAGAAGGAGACTTTGAAGTGGAAATTTCACTAAGTTTTGGTGGATCGCAATGGTGTCGATCAGTTATTTATTTTAACGAGATTTTTAAAACTCGACACCAGCTTCTTCATATCGATCGACACAATCGATGTCATTTCCAGAAATGACTGCGGATTGCAACGCGGTTAAGATTTTGACGCATG
This sequence comes from Raphanus sativus, assembly GCF_000801105.2. NCBI lineage: Eukaryota > Viridiplantae > Streptophyta > Magnoliopsida > Brassicales > Brassicaceae > Raphanus > Raphanus sativus. Next base: position 18,862,768 of record NC_079518.1, read on the forward strand.
CTGAATTCACAGCTTCACATCCACATCCACCCACCCTCACCTACGAAAATATCGACCGACGAGACGAGCCACTCATCGATCGACACAGTGATGAGACACGCATCGATCGACCTTTCTCCCCACCTATCGATCGACCCGCACCTCTCACATACCGAGTGCAATTACCAGTAATTGACAGCAACCGAATCAATGCACTCCGACCAACACCGAAACCACCAGCTGACCTTGCGGAGACTACTAGTAACCCTTCAGACACTAACACGACCCTAGGATGAACTCTGGATGATATTGGATAGATCCTTGCACAGATGAATCAAAACTCAATCCTTCAAGGCTTGTGGATGCGAATGGTGACACAAAGAGATGCGGATGGCTCTTTGATACTCCTAGACAACTACTTTAGATATGACACATTAAAGGAGAAGTCCTTAGACTCTGGATATGACACACCATAACTCTCAAACTCTTTTTGATAGCAATAAGAGAAGAGAAGGTTTTTAGGTTAAAAGATGATGATCTTATTATACTTGCTCGACCAGAATATATAGTGAGAACCTTGTACATGCACAAGGTCTCAGAAACAACTAAGAGTCATAAAGGAACAGGCTCCCTTTGACTTGTGTAATCGAAATAAAAAGCATAGTCTAAGATAAAATACGATACAATGTAGTCTGGTCCGAGAGTATCATGCTAGGTGATTTGATATAGCAAGACAAGGCCTCGTTAAAAACCTATCTTAGCAAAACCCAATGGGACAAAAACTAAGACATGAAAAGAGCACACTTCTCTTGCTAGCCTAGATGATACTCAGCTTGATGGTATGATGACTTGAATGGGGATGAGTGGGTCTTGAAGTATCAAGCTTCCTTCAAGACTTTCTTTCTTCAAAGACTTTCTGATTAAGCCTCCAATAGCTTCTTTGAGCTTGTTTGATCTTGCACGAGTCATAGGTCCTTTAGAAAGGTCTAAGGCATCTTCTTCTTCAGCTAGTTGGTCCTTGTTCTTCTTGACATGATCTGGAATCATATCATTCCCTCCCTCTTGAAAAGGATTTGTCCTCAAATCTGGGTCATCTGCAATAAAAGGAACCAAATCAGCAACATTAAAGCTATTACTCACATCATACCTTCCCTTTAGATCAAGCTTGTAGGCATTGTGGCTGAGCTTCTTCACGATCTCAAATGGTCCATCAATTCTTGGCATTAGCTTGGACTTCCTCTCGTTTGGAAATCTTTCTTTTCTAAGGTGCACCCAAACAAGATCTCCTTCTTCAAATATCATCTCACGCCTGCCCTTGTTTGCATGCTTAGCATACAACTTTGTTTTCTCTTCAATGTTGTGGCATACTTGCTTATGGATCTCCTGCACCATCTCAGCCTTTCTTTTTCCATAAAAGCTAACTCTAGCACACTCAGGTAAAGGCATTAGATCCAAAGGAGAAGTGGGATTGAACCCATAAACAATTTCAAATGGTGAAAACTTATAAGCAGAATGCAGAGCATGATTGTATGCAAATTCACAATGAGGCAAATGTTCTTCCCAAGATTTCAAATTCTTTCTGATGAATGCACGCAAGAGAGCTCCTAATGTTCTATTCACTACTTCAGTTTGACCATCAGTTTGCGGATAACAGGTAGTAGAAAACAACAACTTAGTTCCTAGCTTAGACCACAAAGTTTTCCAAAAGTAACTAAGGAATTTAGCATCTCTATCTGAAACAATGGTCTTAGGCATGCCATGCAAACGAACTATCTCTTTAAAGAACAAATTAGAAACATGCAATGCATCATCAGTTTTATGACAAGCTATGAAATGTGTCATTTTAGAAAATCTATCAACAACAACAAAGATAAAATCTTTCCCAGTTCTAGTTCTAGGCAATCCAACAATGAAATCCATAGAAATGTCATTCCATGGGTGATAAGGAATAGGGAGAGGAGTATACAAACCGTGAGATTGAACTTTGGACTTAGCTTGTTTGCAAGTTGCACATCTTTGGCATATCTTCTCTACATCTTTCTTCATGTGTGGCCAAAAGAAATGATCCTGCAAAACCTTAAGAGTCTTGGCAATACCAAAGTGTCCCATTAAGCTTCCTCCATGAGTTTCCCTAGTAAACAACTCTCTCATAGAACAGTTAGGTACACATAGGCGATTATCATAAAATAAATATCCTTCATGCCTAAAGTAATGACCTTTAGCAATCTTTTCACAAGATAGATAAGCTTCTTAAAGTCAGGATCAGTTTCATACATCTCTTTGAATTGCTCAAATCCTAAGAGCTTAGCATCTAGAGTGTTTAAGAGAACGTACCTTCGAGAGAGAGCATCGGCAACTATGTTTTCTTTACCTTGTTTGTACTTGATGACATAAGGGAATGTTTCTATAAACTCAACCCATCTGGCGTGTCTCTTGCTGAGCTTGTTTTGACCCTTTAAGTACTTAAGAGACTCATGATCCGTGTGTATCACAAACTCCTTGGGCCAGAGGTAGTGTTGCCAAGTCTGCAAAGCCCTCACAAGTGCATACAACTCCTTGTCATATGTTGCATAGTTGAGTGTAGCTCTTCCAAGCTTCTCACTGAAGTAAGCTATAGGTCTCTTATCCTGCATCAAGACACCACCAATACCTATACCGGAAGCATCACATTCTATCTCAAAAGTTTTGTTAAAATCCGGAAGTATAAGAAGAGGAGCATTAGTAAGCTTCTCTTTTAGGCATTGAAAGGAAGCTGCTTGTGCTTCTTCCCATTTAAAGCCCACGTCCTTCTTAATGATTTTGGTTAGTGGAGCTGCAAGAGTGCTGAAATCCTTCACAAATCTTCTGTAGAAGCCAGCAAGGCCATGGAAGCTCCGGACCTCACTGATCGTCTTAGGGATTGGCCACTCTTGTATGGCTCTTACCTTCTCTTGATCAACCTTAACTCCATCTGCACTCACAACAAAGCCTAAAAAGACCAAGTTATCCGTACAAAAGGTGCACTTCTTAAGGTTAGCATAAAGCTTTTCCTTTCTCAAAACATCAAGAGCAGACCTAAGATGAATTATATGCTCTTCTAAACTCTTGCTGTAAACAAGGATGTCATCAAAGTAAACTACAACAAATGAGCCTATGAATGACCTAAGCACATGATTCATCAATCTCATGAATGTACTAGGTGCATTTGTCAATCCGAATGGCATAACTAACCACTCATACAACCCATGTTTAGTTTTAAATGCAATTTTCCATTCATCACCTTCTTGCATCCTAATTTGATGATAACCACTTTTTAAATCAATCTTAGAAAAGATGCTAGAACCATGCAATTCATCAAGCATATCATCAAGTCTAGGAATAGGGTGTCGATACTTCACTGTGATATTGTTGATTGCTCTACAATCAACACACATGCGCCAGCTTCCATCCTTCTTGGGCACAAGCAAGACAGGTACAGCACAAGGACTCATGCTCTTACGGATGTCACCTTTCTCCATCAACTCATCTACTTGTCTTTGTAGCTCTTTGGTTTCAACTGGATTGGTTCTGTAGGCAGGTCAGTTAGGAAGTGTGGATCCAGGTACGAAGTCAAACTGATGCTCAATCCCACGTATAGGTGGCAACCCTGTAGGACTATCATATGGAAACACGTCATCATATTCCTGTAAAAGAGACAACATCTCACTCGGATACACCGGTGTAAAATCAGTTAGATTCAAGAGAGATTCTTTGTAGATGAATAAGAGAATAATTGATTAGAGTGAAGAGATCTCTTGATATCACCAGTTTTGGCATAGAAGTTGTGTTGCTTAGTTTGAGCAGGTTTAAGATCAATCTCCTTTTTCTTTTAATGATGTAGCTGATCTTGATGTACTTCTTTTGGAGATAGTGGCACTAGTACTGTCTTTCTGCCTTTAAACTCAAAGGAGTGCTTGTTGGTAAAGCCATCATGAACTACACGTCTGTCAGATTGTCAAGGCCTTCGCAGCAGTATGTGACTTGCTTCCATAGGCAAAATATCACACAAGATCTCATCCTCATATCTTCCAATGGATAATGGAACTAGAACCTGATCAGAGACCCTCATCTCGCCCTCATCATTGAGCCACTGGAGTCTATAGGGTTTTGGGTGTTTCTGAACCTTCAATCCAAGCTTTTGAACCATGGTTTCACTCGCAACATTGACACAACTACCACCATCAACTATGAGGCTGCAGACCTTTCCTTGTACCAAGCACCGTGTGTAGAATAGGTTCTCTCTTTGCTCAAGCTCTTCGGTCTTAGTTTGAAGACTAAGGTTTCTTCTTGCCACTAGTAACCTCCCATTAACTGGCTCTTCTTCATACTCTTCTTCAGACTGAACCTTAGTATGATCTTCTATTTCAGCTTCAGATTCAAACTCGCCATTATCAAGCAGTATCATTACCCTTTCGTTGGTACATTCATTGGCATAGTGACCACGACCTTGACACTTAAAGCACTTGACATCTCTGGCTCTTGAACTAGCTGCTTCAACCTTGCTTTTATCTTTGTTGTAGATGCTAACAGGTTTCGGTTCTTCTTTAAGCTGAGGCTTACTCTCCTTTTGGAAGCTAGGCTTATCTTCTTTTGAGTGTTGGAATCGTGTAGATCCATAGCTACCACGTGAGTGACCCTTTCTCTTAAACTGCTGCACCACCAAGATAGCCTTATGCAGCATCTCTTCTATCTCCACATAGTGTTGCATCTCAACATTGTCTTGTATCTCACGGTTTAGCCCTCCAAGGAATCTTGCCATAGTAGCTTCTCTGTCCTCTGAAATACTAGCTCTCAACATCAACAACTCCAGCTCTTTGATAATATTCCTCAACAGTCTTAGAACCTTGCGTGAGTCTTCTTAGTTTCTTATGTAGATCTCTGTGGTAATGGTTAGGTACAAACCTCTTGCGCATAAGAGACTTCATCTCTTGCCATGATTCAACTGGATACTCCTGGTTGAGTCTTCTATTAGTTACCAATTGATCCCACCAACTCAAATCATAGTCATGGAACTCAGTAGCTGCAATCTGGATCCTTTGAGTGCTGCTGTAGTGTTTGCAATTGAAGACTAGCTCAATCTTCTTCTCCCACTCCAAGTAAGCATCCGGATCAATCTTGCCATGAAAAGGAGGGATTTTGATCTTCAATCCAATGAACTCATCTCTCTGAGTCCTTCTCTCATCATGATCACGCCTCTGCCTTCTTCTACTGCCTCTGGATGAAGAAGATTCACTGAGCTCAGACCGGTGACGCTCATAGTAGTTATCTGTTTCATGTGATTCAGCATGCTCTCTACGATCTCTCCTTGGTTCAGGATGATTCTGTGGATTTTGACCTCTTCTGTCTCTCCTAGACTCATTACTATGGCTCTGACCAGTAGCTTGTCTTAGCTCTTGTCTTATCTCATCACGAAGACCCGTGATGCTAGCCTTGATCATATCTGCCACGGTAGTGATTAGAGTTTGCTTTAACTGCTCTGTCATCTCCTCCCTTAGTAGCCTACTCTTTCTCACAAGTTCTGCTTCCTCATCTGACTCGTTCCCCATTGGTACCTGAGACAAAGAAACAATCAAAACAAGTAAGATGTTGAAGAAAAATTTTAAAAGGAAACAACTTTGACTAAAAGGAAAGCTTGCGATCTAAGGCAACACGATTTGAACAGATCAAAACTTGATAACTTTTATCACACGAAATTGAATTAGATCAAGATCAAATATGATGAAAATACTTAGATCTATCAGGATTTGATTCAAACAACAACAATAAGTATTGGAACGAACAGATCTACTAAAATAACTCAACGAAGAACACTGATCAATTGATGGATTCAAAAGAAGTTGAAGAGTTCTAGATGAAAACAACAAAAGATCGAGACTTCCCTATCCAGAGCTGCTCTGATACCACTTAACACGACCCTAGGATGAACTCTGGATGATATTGGATAGATCCTTGCAAAGATGAATCAAAACTCAATCCTTCAAGGCTTGTGGATGCGAATGGTGACACAAAGAGATGCGGATGGCTCCTTGATACTCCTAGACAACTACTTTAGATATGACACACTAAAGGAGAAGTCCTTAGACTCTGGATATGACACACCAGAACTCTCAAACTCTTGGTGATAGCAATAAGAGAAGAGAAGGTTTTTAGGTTAAAAGATGATGATATTATTAGACTTACTCGACCAGAATATATAGTGAAAACCTTGTACATGCACAAGGTCTCGGAAACAACTAAGAGTCATAAAGGAACAGGCTCCCTTTGACTTGTGTAATCGAAATAAAAAGCATAGTCTAAGATAAAATAAGATACAATGTAGTCTGGTCCGAGAGTATCATGCTAGGTGATTTGAAATAACAAGACAAGGCCTCGTTAAAAACCTATCTTAGCAAAACCCAATGGGACAAAAACTAAGACAGGAAAAGAGCACACTTCTCTTGCTAGCCTAGATGATACTCAGCTTGATGGTATGATGACTTGAAAGGTGATAAGTGGGTCTTGAAGTATCAAGCTTCCTTCAAGACTTTCTTTCTTCAAAGACTTTCTGATTAAGCCTCCAATAGCTTTTTTGAGCTTCTATGATCTTGCACGAGTCATAGGTCCTTTAGAAAGGTCTAAGGCATCTTCTTCTTCAGCTGGTTGGTCCTTGTTCTTCTTGACATGATCCGGAATCATATCATACACTACACCAGTATCAGAGGGAACTGAAGGAAGTTAAGGAGTAGAAAGGAGAAAACTCCTAAGAACCTTAAGAGGGAAGCTAATGAAAAGAAGATAGGTGGTTTCACTAAGAGAGCTATCATAATCCCACTGGAAAAACCCTTTGAGGAAGTTTACTTCACAAGCAGATTGTGGATGTTCTTCAGAGAGACAAGGGAGACTGAAAATGACATTAGGAGAATGTTTGACACAGTCAGAAAAGACATGAGGAGGAGGATCACATTGAAGAAGAAGAGTGATCCTGGGAAGTTTGCAATACCCTGTATAGTAAAGGGAATCGAGTTTCTTCATGCACTATGTGACACTGGTTCATCAGTCAGCATCTTACCAAAGGTTATGGCAGACCATCTGGGTCTGAAAGTAGAGCCTTCACCAGAGATCTTCACATTTGTGGATTACACTCAGAAAAATTTTGGAGGCTTGATCAGAGATCTGGAAGTACAGATTGGTAATGCCATTGTCCCTGTGGATTTTCATGTCCTGGATATCAAGTTGAATTGGAACTCTTCCCTACTACTTGGAAGGGCATTTCTGGCTACAGTAGGAGCTGTATGTGACTTGAACACCAACATGATGTGCTTGACTATGATAGATCCATATATCCACTACGACCCTATCAAACTTGGCAAAACACCAGCCAAAACCGTGGAAAAAGAAAATGATCTTGGTATCATTGAAGTTTGACATTGTGAAGTAGAGTACGAAACAGAGTACTCGGGATCGATCGACAACCTCACTACATCATCGATCGACACCAGCGAGTCAAAACAGATTGACATCATCAATCGACAGAGACACACCAGATGATGGACCCGATTTACCAGATCATTGCTACCCAAATTTCGCCATCCAACCCAACAGCAAATAAGATAATTACTCAGTAAGAAGTTGGGCAGACAGCGGATTTCATGAAAGTTTTGCAGTAGATACATCTATATCTTCCCACAGTGGAGACCACATAGATGAATATGATGAAGATTTTTGGGAAGAAAGAGCTTGGGAACACTACATGGAGAATGATAGATTTGAAAATCGTTTCCCAAGAACAACCTGCTCCAAATCGATCGACATCCACCGCCCACCATCGATCGATTATCTACCTCATCCAGCAAAACGACATCGTCCATCGATCGACATTGCAAGCATCACATCGATCGATATTGAGTCCGAAGACTTAAAGGACAAGATCGGAATTTCACCGATTAGGGCAATATCAACCACGAAAATTCAAACTTCAACAACACATACCCTGCAGCCTCCAGCAACAAGAAACATCACCATGGAGACCTGCAACAACAAGAACAATCGATCCAACCTTGCAGCTAAACGATCATCATTGATTGCCATCACCACTGCACCATCGATCGATTCTTTCACCAGAACTCTATCTCTTTTTCATAATTCTTATGATATCAGGAATGTTTCACTAACACCTGATGAATTTGGTATTTACAGGGATAGAGATGGCTTTGCAAGAGCCATGGATGGAAGGATTCTACACATATCCAGAGAATACATAGCAGACATCCTTCAAGTTGCCAATAGACCAGATAACCTGTTCACACAGCAATGTGGCCATCCAGACATCCTAGCTCACGTCCATGACAACCACCACGTAACCATGACAGAGGGTACAGTTCCTCAACGTTTTCGTCAACATGGAAACTCACCATCGATCGTTATCGTTTCATCACCATCGATCGACGGCGAGTTGCCTAGATCGATCGACAGCTCAACAGCCAGATTGACCGACAGACGTCTTGATTTTGGACGACGTGCCTTTGATACCAATGGATCTAGAAGATTCAAATGTTAAGAGAGGGACGAATTTTGTGTCCACAGAGATGAATTTGGGCATGCTAGGGGAGTTGATGGTGAAATCATCCCTGTCACCAAAGAGCACATAAGAAGAATCCTGGAGAGAGCATGCACACCCTTACCATGCATACAGACCAGCACGAATACCCTACAGCAAGGAGGAGATAGATGATATGGTGACTGATGTATGGGGAGCTCAGGCACACCTGGAGGAAGAATTCCGCACATTGGTGGAGGATTGCCACCTTTTCCTGATTAAAGCGGACTATGTAAGTGTGTAGAGGCTCTGCCCGATGCTGGAGGATCTCGTAAAGATTGTCTGAGGTTTTCTCCAGATCCCTGCTGTTGGCGAACAGCTCTACAAACTTATCGCTGAGAATTGCGAAGGAGGATATGGACCTTACGGGTAGATTGATATACAACTAGAGAGCGGGTCCAACCAAGGTTGAGCCGAATCCCTTACAATGGTGGCTTCACAAGACTCCCTTGAGAGTGCTACTGCCAGCATCCTTTGTTTGTATTGGACGATGTGGTCGTCTCGATCTCCGATTCCATCACACATCTTGATGTTTGGAAAAGAGAAATTTCTAGGCATCTCCACCAAGGCGATCTCATCTGTGAACGGAGACTCCGCGTAAGAGTTGGGGTCGCTCTTTCGGATTGGAGGAGCCACCCCTGGTAGTCTTTCCACTAGAGATTGCATCGCGTCGAACTTCTTGGAGAACATCTCCTCTAGGTGGGCTACCACGGAAGGTCTTGTAGATGTTGCCCCTGCGGGTGCTTCCTGATCTGGTTCGAGCTCAGATTCGCTGTCTTCTATGTTGTGAACCTGAGAGGTTCCATTCTTTTTCCGGGTTACCCCATCTCCGTCGGTTGCTGGGCGCGCAGCCTCGGCTCCGGAATTAGGTGTCGTTAGATCTTGCATGGGCCGGATCTTAGCTCTGAAACGGTGCTTCTTGTTGCTTGTCGCGTTGAGAGCCTGGTTCTCGTCTCGGAGGGAAAGATTTTGCGACTCGAGTTGGCTAAGCTTCTCGGTGCTTTGCTCCAGGTATTTAAAGTGTTCATCAAGCTTCTCCTTCAGGCCTTGCAATTCAGAAGAGAGCTCCGGGTCGTCTGTGGCTCTTTCCTAAGCCTTGTGCAGCTCGGTGACTTGACTTTGCGGGCCGTCGAGTTGTCTTTGAAGCTTGGCCTCCTTTTGGGTTTCCGGTTGATTTTTCTACTCATCCGCCGTCACCATCACGTAGTTTGGATTACCCCCCTCCTTTTAGCGCCAGACTGTTAGGGGATTTTTGTGTAAGTCCTTTTTAGGGTACTACGGAACGGAGGACAAGCGTATAGATTCGAGTAGTTATGATAGGTTTGTGAAAGATTTGTAAAAGACGATGAATAAGGAGACGGTTTATTAGATCAAAGAGCCGGAACTACAATAGAATGGTGTAAGAACCCTAGTGTAGCCGTCTATCTCTAAATTCTAAGTCTCCGGGTGTAGATTAGTCGATCCCCTGCTTTAGGTTTTGTTTCGCCTTATATAGTCGCCTTTTAGTCGGTCCGAGTAGGAGGAATTATTCCATATTCGGAAATATGGAAGATTCTCCTAGTCGGAAGTTTTCCATTTCTCGAAGGAAGGAGTAGTTCTCGAGGGTAATTCCTAGAGTAGTTCTGAAGGGTAATTCCTGAGTTCTCGAGTTCCTTTCAGTGAAGACCTGGGGTACTTCGTAAGCGGGGACCCGGAGGTCTGGGTCCTGCCTGAAACCTGGAGAAAAATGATACCGGAGTATTTTTCCCCATCAGATAGCATTATCTCTTGGACCGTCTTGTATAACATATGAAATGCTTTCTTTAGCTCTTGCCCCGGAGAGAGAGAGAGACTGTCTAGATGGTTTGTGAGATCATCTAAGTTGGGGTTTAGGCTAGACTTGATAAACAACCCTTCGACAGCTTCACAGAAACCAGCAGCCATTTTCTTAGTTCCTGATCTTGTTCTTGGTGCTTGTTTAAGAGTGGGAATGTTGATATCTGGTTATATATCCTCATCAAGATAGATGTTCTGATAAAAAATAATAATATTTAGTAAAATATGATTATTTAGTCATTAGAGTACTGTAGTGTCAAAACCCATACCAAGGAAAACTTTGGTTGTGTTCAACCTTTGAAAAAGAAAAATAACAAACCTTTGAAGATTTCACATTCGCGAGAACGTTTTGTGGATGTAAGAAATGCCTCTGAGATATCTAAGATGTTGGTTGTCATAGTTTCTTGAGGACTAATGAGTTCTCTTGATGTTCTTGCTCTTTTCTTCCCATCTTTCTCTACCGTTATCTTCTTTAATCTCAACACACTCGAGAGTACATAGAGAGCCCTGATGAAGGTGTATGGGAAGACGATGCTGTAGCAGAGCTGAAGTAGTTCATGAAGTGTGACATGAACTACTACATCAGAGAGGCGGTTCGTGAGAAGCACGTATCAAGACCGATGCATTAAAAGAAGATTTAATGAAGAGGGACATTAAAGTAAGACTTGAAGAAGAAGCAATTGATCTAAAGAGAAAAAGGAAGATTGGCTTATTCGCTGAAGTAAAAGAAATGGAAAGTTTCCATTGGGTAGATAGATTAGATCTAGGGCTTCCTCAAAGATATATAAGGAAGCCGTGGCACTGTGTTAGGGGTTAACACACAGGGAGAGCTTTTAGCAATAGAGAGTTTTATACGTCCTAAGAAGGAGAAGCAAAGCATCTAGGGGTTAAGAGCTTAGGTGGTTCAGAGTCTGTCTTAGATCTCTGAACGAGTTGACTAGCAAACAAGTCGAGGTTTGTCTTGAGCTTGTTTGAATTATTGCTTTTAATAAGAACTTGTAAGAGCTTTTAAAAGAATAAATATAGTCGTATTTCTTGGATTTGAATAACCCTGTACTACTGTGTGTTCTACATAGCATAGCTTGCTTATCTTACATTAACAATTGGTATCAGAGCGGGTATATGTACTTTGTTTATTTAAACAGGTAGATCCTGCGGAGTAAGATGGATAGCTATCGCGAATTGGTGATAAGTTCCAAGGTGATCCTTGAAGTAGGAAACTATGGATTCTGGAAGGCGCGCATGAAGGCTACAATCAAGGGCATTGACCCATTGGCGTGGAAGGCTGTGGAATCTGGTTGGAAATCACCTGTTGCAAGAGCCGAGGATGGGACAGATGTTCCAAAACTGGAGGAGCTCTGGACTGATGATGAGAACAAGATGGCTAAGTTCAATGCTCGTGCACTAACTGTCATACATTGCAGTGTAGCAAGGAAGCAGTTTGAATTAATTCAAGGATGCGAGGCAGCAAAGGATGCATGGGATATTCTGCAGAAGCATTTTGAAGGAACCTCAAAGGTTCAGAGTTCTAGAAAGGATATGCTTGCAACAAGATTTGAAGAGCTAAAGATGGAAGAGAATGAATCTGTTGGAGATTTCAGCTCAAAGATTAGCTCACTAGCACAAGAAGCACTTACACTTGGGAAGAAATACAAAGAGAAGAAACTTGTGAAGAAGTTCCTGAGGTGCTTGCCGTCTAAGTTCATGGCATACAAAGCAGCTATGACCGTCTCCTGTAACACTGACGAGATGACATTTGATGAAGTGGTTGGAATGTTACAAGCTCATGAGATGGAAGTGGCTGGTGTGTCTGGTGGAATGAAGGAAAAAGGAATTGCTCTTGCATCAGTTGAAAAGGAGCATATGGATGATAATGATCCTGTGAGTCTTCTGGTCAGAAGGTTTGATAGAGCTCTACGAAAAGTGGGGAATGGGCAGAAGAAGTTTGGCCAAGGTAGGAAGACGTCCGAGCCAGAAAAGAACTACAGGAAGAATGATGCTAAGTGCTATGAATGCAAGGGGTATGGTCACTTTCGAACTGAGTGTCCCACAGTGAAAAGAAGAGAGATTCAGTGCCATAACTGCAAGGGATATGGACACACTCAAGCTGAATGCGAGTCGGATGGTAGGAGAAAGCCGGAAAAGTCCATGATAGGAATCAATGACAGCGAGTCCGACAGCGAGAGTGAAGAGGAAGTGAACAACTTTGTGGCGTTTCTAGGAATCGTGGAATGTGAGTCAGGATCTGAGAGTGATGTTGAGCAAGAAAATGACTTAGATGAAAGCTACAAGGAAGTTCGAGAGACGCTAGTGAAGCTGGGAACGGAGAATTTGGCCTTGGCTAAAGAGAAGGCAAGACTGGAAGTTGAAGTACAAGTGTTGAAAGATGACCTCGACAGGGAAGCTGAGTTGGCCAAGGAAAGTGTGAATCTGATCAAAGAAAAATTGGTCCTGTCTAAGCAAGCGGACGAGCTCAGAGAAGAGTTACTTACTGAAAAAAAGAAAGCAGCTGATCTTCAAGCTGAATTGGATCAGCAATATCGGAAGATTAAGATGCTCACGGGAACCAAGCAACTTGACAAGATTCTGAGCAGTGGAAGAACTGAAAGCTCATTGATGGGACTTGGTTACACTGGAAGACAGAGTAGTTCAACAGGTACAACGCGCTTTGTATCTGGAGGTTTTGCGCATGCTGAAGAAACCAAGACACAAACTACTCCAGCTCAGATGAGTGGATGCTTCTTCTGTGGAAAGTTTGGTCATTACAAGAGGTATTGCTACAAGTATCTGGAACGGGTCAAACAAGTATGGAGACAACACAAGTTTTGGAGAATAGGCAAGACTTCTCGAGGCTGGATGAAGAAAAATGACTTGTATCCTAAGATAGTGACTGAACCAAGAAGTACCGTTCGATGTAACATGGCACGAGTGGCGAGTGATTCCAAATCCGAGGAACCATGGTACTTCGACAGTGGGTGTTCTAGACACATGACGGGAAACATTGAGTATCTAGACAAAGTGTCAAAGGTAAAAGGAGGAAAGGTAACCTTTGGAGATGGAGGATGTGGTGTCATTCAAGGCAAAGGTACAACGTGTAACTCAGAAGTACCTAAATTGGTGAATGTCTACTTTGTCAAAGGATTGAAGGCCAACTTGATCAGCGTGAGTCAACTGTGTGATGACGGACTCACGGTGTGCTTCTCAGCAATTGATTGCCGTGCAATAAATCAACATGGTATAACAGTGCTACAAGGTGTGAGATCTGGCAATAACTATTACATGTGGGAAAAGAAGGTTAAGTGCTTGTCAGCTCAAGGGAATATTGATCTATGGCATAGACGTTTGGGACATATGAACTTCAGGAATCTAACGAATCTTGTATGCAACGACTAGGTTCGAGGAGTACCCAAACTCAAGATTGATGACAAGATTGTGTGTGGTGCATGCAATGAGGAAAAGCAAGTCAAGATACAACACAAGAAGGTACCGGATGTTCAGGCAAAGGCACCATTGGATCTAGTTCACATGGATCTCATGGGTCCTATGCAAACCGAGAGTATTGGAGGAAAGAAGTATGTGTTTGTACTAGTGGATGACTACACCAGATTCACTTGGGTTCGTTTTCTCAGGGAAAAGTCAGAAGTGTCTGAAAGTTTCAAAATCTGGGCACTTCAACTCATAAATGAAAAGGGAGGAATCAAGAAGATACGCAGTGATCATGGAGGTGAATTCGAGAATGAAGCCATGACTACCTTTCTTGGATCAAGAGGAATAGCTCATCAGTTTGCAGCACCGTGGACACCTCAGCAGAATGGAGTAGTTGAACGAAAGAATAGAACTCTACAGGAAATGGGAAGAGCAATGCTTCATGGTAACAAGATAGCCAAGAGGTTCTGGGCTGAAGCACTCAGCACAGCCTGTTATACAATCAACCGTGTGTATGTCAGAAAAAGGACAACAAAGACACCGTATGAGATGTGGACAGGCAAAACTCCTAATCTTAGCTACTTTCATGTTTTTGGATGCAGGTGCTACATACTGAATGACAAGGACTACCTTGGGAAGTTTGACTCAAGAAGTGATGAAGGATTCTTTCTGGGTTATGCACAGTCTAGCTCAGCATACCGAGTCTACAACAAGCGAACAGAATCAATTAAAGAATCAGTGAATGTTGTATTTGATGATTTGTCTGTGGTTGTAGGTGATGACTTGGGATCAGATGAAGAGGAAGAAGGTGGATCCTCTGTAGCTGTTACTGAAGTCATTGAGGAAGGTCCTATCACAGATACAGTACCTCAACCAGTGATTCAGCAAGTTCATCGCAATCATTCGAAGTCTGATGTGATTGGAGGGATTGAAGAATGACGAAAAACGCGTGGAAAGGTGATCAACTTTAAAGAAATGGTGCAGTTCGCATGTTTCGTCTCATCAATAGAACCTAAGACACACACTGAAGCACTACGTGATGAATATTGGATTGTCGCAATGGAGGAAGAACTTGAGCAGTTCACCAGGAACGATGTGTGGGAACTTGTTGCTAGACCTAATGGAGTAAACGTGGTTGGCACTAAATGGATTTTCAAGAACAAGACTGATGAGCATGGAGAAGTAGTTCGTAACAAGGCAAGGCTTGTCGCTCAAGGATACTCACAGATTGAAGGAGTAGACTTTGAAGAAACCTTTGCTCCAATTGCAAGATTGGAATCCATTCGGCTGTTTCTGGGAATGGCGTGCATTCTGAACTTCAAAGTCCATCAAATGGATGTGAAAAGTGCTTTCCTAAATGGAGTACTTCAGGAGGAAGTTTATGTTGAGCAGCCAAAGGGATTTGAGGACCCAGTGCATCATGACTACGTGTACCGACTGAAGAAGGCACTATATGGTTTGAAGCAAGCACCGCGTGCATGGTATGAACGACTCACAAGGTTTCTGCTAGAAGCGGAGTACATCAGAGGGAGCATAGATAAGACACTATTCTTCAAGGAAGTTGAAAAAGATATAATCATTGTTCAAATCTATGTGGATGACATTATTTTTGGAGGTACGTCACAAAAGCTGGTTGATGATTTTGTTCAGAATATGACTCAAGAGTTTGAGATGAGCATGTGTGACGAACTGAAGTACTTTCTTGGACTTCAAGTGTCTCAGTCAGAGAAAGGTGTCTTCATCTCTCAGAGTGCATACGCTAACAGTTTGGTAAAGCGATTTGGTATGGAGAACTCCAAAGTTTTTAGAACACCCATGAGTACATCACTGAAGCTTTCACGAGATGAAGCAGGAGAAGATGTGGATGTCAAGCTCTATCGAGGGATGATTGGTAGTCTGTTGTACTTGACAGCGAGTCGACCAGATCTGTCATTCAGTGTTGGTGTGTGTGCACGATATCAAGCCAAGCCTAAGGTATCACACCTGAATGCAGTAAAGAGGATTATCAAGTACGTCAAAGGAACAGAGAGCTTGGGTGTGTATTACTCGAAGAATTCCAACAACAACTTGGTGGGATACTATGATGCTGATTGGGCAGGATGTGCTGATGATAGAAAAAGTACCAGTGGAGGATGTTTCTTTCTTGGAAACAATATTATCTCGTGGCTGAGCAAGAAGCAGAACTCTGTATCACTTTCTACGGCGGAAGCAGAATATATTGCCATGGGTAGCTGTTGCTCACAACTTATCTGGATGAAGCAGATGTCAGCTGATTATGGAATGCAATGGTCCCTTTCTTGTGTATTGTGACAACAAAAGTGCAATTGATATCTCGAGGAATCCGGTCCAACATTCAAGGACGAAGCACATTGACATAAGGCACCACTTCATCAGAGAATTAGTTGAAGACAATCAGGTAGTAATCGAACATGTAGTTACTGATTTGCAGTTGGCTGATATATTCACTAAATCTCTTGAATTTAATCGATTTATCACACTAAGAAATGCAATTGGTGTGTGTAACCTTGATTGTTGAGTCAAGTTGTGCAGAGAGTAGTGCAGGTGCTGGTTCGGGATGTACATATGATTCGGATTGGTTTTGGAACCCGAAAACGATGTGGAAAAGAGCTGCTTGATATGCCGTCAATGTTGTAATGGTACAGGTTTCACGTCAATCTGTGCCCCCCCCCCCCTCTCAATAAAAAGAGCCAGAAATGTTACAGAAAGATGCTCAGAAAATAAAAAAAAGGTTGATTGTTAGATTCATGATGGGAAACAACAGGGGTTTCACAGCGCGAGAATAAAGAATGAAAACCGGCAGCATTGATGAAGGCATATCAATGTGAAAGCTAGCCATAAAAAGACAATCGGCTGCACCAGAATATAAGATCTAGGAAGAGTTATATGTGCAGCTTGAATCAAGCACTGAGGCAACTCATGAAGCACTTCACACGAATGGTAACTGAACTGAACTGATCTAATGCTTTATATTAATCTTGATTCAGCCAATTGTGAGTTGTGACTCGTTTTTTATTACTATCTTGAAAGTCTGATGATACATTAATAATTCACGAATGTGCCTAATGTCTATGTGTTTGGATGAGAGAAATTAAATGTTGTAGGCATACAAAGGAGAGGATAAAAAGTCAGGGACCAGATCTGCAATATCAGAAAAAGTTGATTCAGTTTTATTCCGTTAAGGGAAGTAGTGGGGAACAAGCCCTAGAAAATCTCCATCGTGCTTAAGAAGCTCCATCTTGCAGCCTCTCTTCATCTCTCACACGATTCTCACACAGAAACCGACATCTATCATGGTGAAAGCAAAGAAAACAGCTCAACAAGCCGAATCATCCAAAGGAGAGGCACATGCAGCGCCTGAAGAAAGTCGGAGGTCACTCACTGATGGCGAACCTGAATCGCCTCCGCCGAGAAATGATATGCCCGTTTCTGATGTACTTCCTGAGGTGACTGAGGAGCTTGACTCGTTCAACACTGCGAATGAGAAAGCTGCTTCAGAGGATAGCGATGAAAGAACTCCAGGTCTTGGGGAAGAGCCATCTGCGAAAGTGCCTGAAGCAGATCCGCAACCGCAAATCGGATCCTCTAATGCTGACATTCAAGATGTTCCGGTCACTGATAAATCGTCGGAAGAGAAGGATGAGTCTGCTTTACAGCTGGTGGTCGTTGAAGATGAGAAGGAACAGAGTGGAGCCGAGGTTGAATCCGGCAAGGCGGGTGATGACGAACCCAAAGATGATGAAGCTTCACAGAAGGAAGTGAGAAAGAAACGAGTGCTGCAGCGATTAGGGTTGCGTTCCGCAAAACAGAGGAAGACAGGGGAGTCTAGTACACCAACTCAATCTCAGTTTCTCACACCAGGAGATGCAGCCAAGTCTCCATATTTGGCTAAGGAAGCAGGAGCCTCACCTCAGTTGAGATCGAGAAGGTCTGGTGACAAAAGTGCTGAACCAATGCCTCCTCTCATCAAGAAAAGGTATGATCAGTTTCTTAAGCGTAAAGTACTTGCTGAGCGTTCGGTCGATATGAAGGAAGCTGATCAGTGGGGTTACTTGACGGTTATTAAGAAAGGGTCTATAGAATCAACTGTCTCGAGTCTTGCTGTGTATGTTGAGCAAGTTGTAGCTGAGTTCTATGCAGGTCTGCCGAGTACTAAAGCTGAAGCAGATGTTGATGAAGTAGTTGTTTCCGTGAGAGGACAAGAATACAAGTTCTCACATGCGCTCATCAACAATGCCATAGATTGGGAACCACTTACTGAGGAAGAAGAGGAGGAAGACACAACTTTGGATGATATCTCAGTAACTGAGTTGGCTTCATTCATCACTGGAGATACGAGGACAGAATGGGACGGTCTCACTACAGCGGATCTTACTCCGTGCTACGGTGCCTTGATGATCATAGCTGCATACAACTGGATTCCTTCTACTCACAAGACTTATGTCTCACTTGAGAGGGCAAGGCTGATCTACAAGATGGCTCATGGAGTCCGTGTTGATTTGGGTAAGATGATGTTCAGACAGATTCTCAATCTTGGAGTGATTCAGGTCAATGATGCACGTTGGTTGATCTTCCCTCGCTTGATCATGGCACTCCTCCAAAGCCAGCATGCAGTTACATCTTACCCCAGTGACAAGCTCCAACGTCTGGTTCCTTACAAGAAGGATAAACGAGTGGGCGAGATCTATGAGCAGAGACTAGCGAAAGGAAAGGGACCAGCTAAAGCTGAACCAAAGAGAAGCTCTGCCAGGACAACCCGTCAATCATCTCCTGCTCCGATTCCTGCTCCACGAACTGCTACACCAAGCTCCAGGACTGCGCCACGTCGTGTATCTCTGTATGAACTTGGATCAGTTGCCATCCCTCGAGGACCACTCAGCCGTGTTGATTTGCAAGTGGCACTACAGGACACAACACGAGCCCTTCAAGCGCTAGCTGAGATAGTTCAGGATCTTCAGAGCGCTGTAGCAGGTTAGTATCCCTATCCTTATGAATATGTGAGGTATTTTTCTTGGTGTTTTTAATCCGTGTGCTCACAAGCAGGGGGAGAAGAAGAAGACTAGGATGTAGAAGACCAAGATTGTGGGGGAGCTGTGTTCTGTTGCCTTGTTTTTATGTCTATGTTATTTCAATTGCACCACTTGTTGCAATTCCTTGTTATCCATGTTTTCAGACTGGCTAAGATTATGGGGGAGCATTTGCATATGCTATCTTTTGATATTATGTATTAATTTGCTTGAACCTGTTTTTAGGATAATATAAGTATGTTCTTAATTGTCTTGAGTTGGTTGAATTAACGTTTAGACATATATACTGGTGCTGTTGTGTGTGGTTTGTTCTTGTCTTCTATCTCAGGTACTTGTGAGACGACGAATTAAAAAGGGGGAGATTGAAGGTGTATGGGAAGACGATGCTGTAGCAGAGCTGAAGTAGTTCATGAAGTGTGACATGAACTACTACATCAGAGAGGCGGTTCGTGAGAAGCACGTATCAAGACCGATGCATTAAAAGAAGATTTAATAAAGAGGGACATTAAAGGAAGACTTGAAGAAGAAGCAATCGATCTAAAGAGAAAAAGGAAGATTGGCTTATTCGCTGAAGTAAAAGAAATGGAAAGTTTCCATTGGGTAGATAGATTAGATCTAGGGCTTCTTCAAAGATATATAAGGAAGTCGTGGCACTGTGTTAGGGGTTAACATACAGGGAGAGCTTTTAGCAATAGAGAGTTTTGTACGTCCTAAGAAGGAGAAGCAAAGCATCTAGGGGTTAAAAGCTTAGGTGGTTCAGAGTCTGTCTTAGATCTCTGAACGAGTTGACTAGCAAACAAGTCGAGGTTTCTCTTGAGCTTGTTTGAATTATTGCTTTTAATAAGAACTTGTAAAAGCTTTTAAAAGAATAAATATAGTCGTATTTCTTGGATTTGAATAACCATGTACTACTGTGTGTTCTACATAGCATAGCTTGCTTATCTTACATTAACACCTGAGACACCACATTGAGTTCAAGATTCTCTGGTTCTACGTCCTTTAAATTAAGTGCGAATCCGATTCTCACTCTCACAAGTCACAGATGAAAAGATTAAATTATGACAACACAAAAACCAACCATTAAACCAGAAGAATGCAAATTCTATGAATTCGCCCCCAACAAACCAACCCATCATTTGATAAATAACATTTAAAGTTTCATTTAACTTGGACAAACATTAGGACACATTTGCCATGAAAGTTTGGCATCCGCTGCAGGTCCTAAAAATTTGCAGACGTAAGAATCTATTACTTCCATTACCTATCAAAATATGTAAACAGCAATTTCAAACAACACCAGCGGTAATCATCAAATAACTATAATAATTATGGACGGAATATAATCAAATTAAATATCTTTAATAAATATTTTTTTCTAAAGTACCATGATTTAAAAAAAAAATAGGAAAGCACATGAGATACACATTAATAGCCAAACCATATATTTAAATTATCATATTAAATAGTTTTAAAAACATATTAAAATCATTTAAAAAACTGGCGCGTAGCGCCGGCAACCTCCTAACATGTATTATAAATAAAAACAAAATAGTATAATTACAAAATAATTTTAGTTCTTTTTAGGGAAATCATACATAGCACTTTGGTTGGTTAGAGAGAGTGGGTGAAATTAATTTTTTTTGGTAACATGCTGGGTGAATTTAATGAACCTAAGTATTGTTCATTTTAGAATGCGAACCTCATTTTTCTTCATAACTTCACTGTTTTCGTTTACGTTGCTCTCTACCCGCATATGGCATTACTTAGCCATCAGATATGTATTTTATAGATAACGGGTGCCGAATTTCTGCTACAGTTACTCAAGAAAGAATATATGATCATTGGAATGAGAGATGCATGTTGTGATCCGACTCGAGGAAAATGAAATAACCCAAGAGAAATATCCAGATATATAAATAAGAACATCAATAACAAATACATCATCAGAAAAATGAGAATTTGGAAGCAAAAAAAAAACAACAATTGAGACCTCGTTTAAGCAAAAGAGAAAAAAAATACAATTGAGACCTCGAGGTGAGATCATTTCAAACTATATTATTACTACCATCCTCTCTCATTATAATATTGCAAGTCTTAGCAAGAATAACACATAACTTAAACCTGTATCGATACGATTTTCATGTAAGGTCGTACGTCTTTCTTACAAAGGCCTAGTATGTTGTCCTTTTGCCCGGCCACACAGATGCGAGTTCTTTGGGATAGGGTACTCATCTCTCAAAGATGTCGATGTTGTAAAGACACGCAAGTAGAGCTGTTGTCCCAAATACTGTCTTGCCCAAAACTCGGACCTTAGATTCCACATTCCCACGTTGTCCAACGCAATGTAAATGGCTGTCCATGATTTTGGATACACCTGAATCCCAAACATATTCCATATTCTTAATTAGAACATGAAAAGAAAATAATGTGTTAGATTGAGGAAGAAGAGGCATAAAAAGGCCTCACTTGGACAGTTGAACGGGAAACTGCATCACGTAAATTGTACCCGTTTCTGCTCCCGGTCTTCCACTGTCCACCATCCATCCTGTATTTTATCCGATCAAAACAAATTTAGACAATGTAAAAATAAGAAACTACGAAATAAAAATTTGTGAAGAAAAATGTACCCAACAACCCAGAAGGAGTAACCATTGAGATGATAACTTTGAACGATATTCTCTTTGTTCTCGAATACAATCTCGATAAACGTTCGATAAGCGACTTGCAAAACAGAGGTGTCAAGGTATAAACCTCTCCCTGTGGGTTTGTCTGAGATGCTATTGATCTTATAAATCCCGCTTATCTTGAAGAAGTCGGCAAGTTTTAGAGGTGTATCCGCAGGCACAAATGACACACTATTGATACCGTATTTTTGCTTCCCATTTATCTGCCCCGCTGAGCTACCAAACACAATAGTCCTAATGAGTGGTATTAGACCATAATGATATGATCCTTGTGGGTTTGGTCTTGGTCCACTGGCTGTCAAGTTGGTTCTACAAAAAAAAAACCATTAGATCTTTACAATTCTTTATATGGAGATTAGTAAACTAGTTACCTATGCAATAAGAGTACCTTAGTTACCAATGCAAAAAGAGTACCTGATGGCACGTGCTTGGTTTAAGGACCAATCAATTTGAATGGTGGGACCACCGGGAATTGGACCAGAAGCTGAAGTAGAAGAACCACTGTATCGAAGAATGCCGGTGGTTGTTATGATCTTATCAGTGAACCGAGAGGAAGCAACCACGTAGTAGTCACGTGGAGATTGGTCGGCAGTAATGAGAACAGAGTAAGACTGGCCAACATGAACGTCAAGTGACGAAAACATTGTTTGCATTGTGTGTGTCCCTTCGACTTCCACAAGCTTCATCCTATGGTTTTGGATTCTGAAGTTTAGAGAATTTTGTAATCCAACGTTTGATATCCTCAACCTGTATGTTTTTCCTGTATTGCATAAACGCGTTTTTGAAGCATTATTAATAAACGTGTTGAAAGGGAAAGAATTAGAAAATAGAGATCAAATGCCACACCTTTCTCTACATTTAACGTAGCACCGTTGCTTCTGCCATTGATAAGAATACCATCAGGCGAGGGTAACTTCCTTCCTCTGTCAAGACGCGCCTTTAAATTCTGGCCAATATAAAAAAATAAGAGAATTTTATTATTTGTATAAACACTCGATCAAACAAATATATATATATATATATATATATATATATATATATATATATATATATATGTCAAGTTCATGTTGACCATGTTAAACACATTCAAATTTTAGTGTTCGCGAAAGAATTTTGTTTTTTACCAAAACTGACCGTGTGATTAGATTTGTACCAATCTCCGATGAGGACAGTATAATCTCCTGCGGGGTCAGCAAATGGAACTGGAATTCCAGGACGACTAAGGATTCTGATGCCTCCGAACCCACCAGCTGCCTTATGAAATGCAAGGGATGGGAAGTAGTAGAAGCTTCCAATTTGGTCTTTCACTTGCAAAATATATGTGTAGTTGGTCCTTGGTGGAATTGGACAAGTCGTTCCATACATTCCATCAACATAAGAGTTTCTCCTATTCTGTACTCCATTCCTGTTTTATCCAATTTTAACAATTAAATAGCAATGAATACACATAAGAGCATATGTAGCAAATAGCCAAAATCTAGAATATTGTTTTGAACTCTTTTTTGGTTTGCAAAATGACATCTACTAACTGGTTTTGTGTGGGCAACTAACTAATGCTATTATGTAAATTTATTTGATGATACACTATTTTATAAGATTTTACATTTTGTATAAAGCATATGGTTTTCAATTTAAATTCTATAAATGATGTTGGCTTAATAAATTTCATACATAATTACCAACACTATAGTTCGTTTAATCTTTACAGAAAGGAAAAAAAGAAAGATGTCATGAAGATGGGATAATTAGTGGAAATAGGTAGGGCCCTTTTCTAAAAGACAATGTAACTTCAACGACATTTTAATGCAGCCGACAAGTTTCACCGAAAGAGCATGTAAGGGAGCTAAACAGCTTATGAATTAGAGAGACAGGTGGCAAAATGTGGAAATAATATTATTTTGTTACTTTTTTGTTACTATTGTTTTTTAGTAAAAAAAATGTTTTATTTTCTTTGCCAAATCTGCAAATATTGTATATAGTAACATTTTCTAGTGCATATGAAATGTAGCAGGCATTACCGCCGTAACTCATATACCACCGGAACTAACTCGTTCTGGCTATTATTGTCTTTTTGCTTAAATTATTAGAAGAGAACATCTACATATGTGCTTTATCATAATAGTATACCATTATTTTGTTATCAGGCAAAATCATACTATGAATGTAATTTGAGAAAACCAGAGTAAAACATAGTAAAGAAAAATGGAAATAAGAGAAAAATTGTTTTTTTACAAGACAAAAACAAAACATAACTTGAAAAGTGTTATCCAATCATATTCTAAGACTACATTTATCACAATATAATTTTTTCGACAAGACAAAAACAAAACAAAAATCCCTCTCATGATGGCACTTATCTTTAGAACAATACTTGGATTCACCCCTTATGATAAATTTCTTAAATCTATTTCAATTCTTAACATCAATCAAAGTGTCATGTAGGATTAGTAAAAAAAGGAAACTAAATTATAAAAAAAAAAGAAGCAAAAAAGGGAAATTATGCCAAGTAGCTAAGAAAAAAATAATTAAAAATCTAACCAAAATCTCCCCTTCTCTACTACTTTCTCTTAGAGCACCATTAACCCAAGTGGTTAATGGGGTGCTTATTAATATTTTAATCAAAAAAAATGGAAAAGGAAGAAGTTGATAAAGAAGGAACGCTTAATTAAGCGTCAAAAGGCTGTGTTGTTTCAACTGTACGCGGGCCCCACTGATCACGTGGTGGCCCGCGATTGGTTCAGCTTTTAAATTTTTTTTTTTATTTTTTTTAGAAAAAAAATATTAAAAAGAATTCCTAAGCACCTTTATTTAAACAACTGAGGGTTGATGATGCTCTTACTATCTCTCTCCACTCTCTTTCCCAAAATCTAATTTCTCTTTTTTTGGTTATTTAGCAAAAAAACCAAAAAAAAGACGTCAACATTTTTTGTTAAGGCTGTCCATGGCTTATTCATCTTCATTACCCACAAAAAAATATTGAAAGATATGTTTGCCAAATTGGAACATGCAATCCTCTGCCCTTATATCCTAAGTCTAAATCATATGTCCTAAATATAAACTTAAATCCTAAATTTTAAACTCAAATCTTAGATTTTAAATTCTAAAGAAAAGACGAAGTTAACAGTAAGCCCTAAATCATAAACCTAAATCCTAAAACCAAACTCTAGATCTTGAACCGAAACCCGAAATTATAAAAAAGTGATATTGGTATTAACCCTAAACATTAAATCTTAAATCTTAAATACTAGATCTTAATTCTAAACACCAACTAGAAACTGGAATCGAAAGCAGAAGATTGTAGACTCCAATTTAACAATCAAATCTTTTAATATTTTATGTGGGTGATGGAAAAAGAAGAAGCCATGGAAAGCATTAACAAAACAAATGTTTTAGTCGACGTTTTGTTTTCACGTTTCTCTTTTTTTTCTTCTAATTTTGTTTCATTTGTTCATTAATTCTACATGGCGTTTTGATTAGTATTAAGAGTAGAAGTGAATTTGAGAGTTCACCGTAAGGGGTGAACTCAAGTTTTGTTCTTCTCTTTGATCCCGTAATGGAATTTTCGTTGAGTGTTATCTTACGGATGCATGCCATTACGGATGGGCCGTTTCCATTTAACTTCATGACTACATTTATCACATTCACATGCTTTCCCATCGTAATAGCACGCTTTTCCACATATTTATTCTACAAAATTCTATGAAAATCACAATTTCAAAGTCAGACTTTTTTCGCCAATTTCATGGATATCTAAAAATAAAAGTAATATAGCACATATATATTTGATTAATATATGTTCAAATACCTAAACTTAATACTCACTCCGTTTCATATTAATTATCATTGTAGGAGAAATTTATTGTTGCAAAATAAATATTGTTTTAGTTTTTCGATACAGAATTTATTGATTTTATTATATAGATTATTTTTCTATTAATTGAAATATGAGTAGATGTATATGTAATGATGTTTTTATATGGAAAACATGTAAAATTAAATGATTTTTTAATTTGTGTGCAAAAGTCTCAAACGATACTTATTAAGAAACAGAGAGATTATAAAAGTTTATTTATTTTAAATATTTAGATAGAAAACTAATAGATATTTAAATACTTTTTGGTGTTTAAATATTTTTTAACTATTTTAGATATCTATTGTGATTATTTGTATATACTTTCAAATATTTTGAACAATTTCAAAATATATTATATATTTTAGATATTAAATCTACAAAAACTAATATATTTTTTTACATAAATTCTTTTGGATATATTTGGATATCCGAAATATTTTGATTAGGCTCAGGGTTTTTCCAAATTTTTGAAATCGTTTGAATATTTAACAAGTTTCAGTATTCGATACTACTTTTCGGATCATATTCAATTTAGTTATTCGTATTGAGACTTTTTACCCAATCCCACTTAAAATAATTTCCTTTACACAAATTAAAGTGAACCGAAGATGCAGTCCACAAAATCTAATACCTTTTTTTTTGTAACTTAACTTTTTGGTATAAGTACTTTTAGAAATATTTCGTTTTAAAATGTAAGTGGTGTTTCACATTCTTTTTTTCTTTTGAATATTGTGTTATTAATTAAATCATAACTTTTTATGATTACTTAAACTTGTATATTAAATGATACCTTTTCAAAAAGTAACAAAAATGTTAATGTTAGTATTTTTAACTAAAACTACTTATTGAAAAAGACTGAGAGGGGGTAAAGTCTAACAAATCGCAATTACCAGTTTATTTACGTTTTTGAAAATCTCGAATTTTCAGATGCCAAAAGATGAAGTACCTACTCAAAAGAAAGAAGAAAACGTGGAGAAAAACTGCTCTCACGGATTATAACTGTATCGTAAATTCCATGTATAATCTGTTGTTCAAAATAGTACATGTATAACAGACAACTTTTTATTTCCGTTTCTGGAAGTGAAGAGTATAAGGTTCTATTTTGGAAGAAAATGAAGTATGGTCGTTACCAAGATATTAAGAAAGGCTCGTCTAAGCTGTTGTGTACGTTAATGATGAGATTGTCGTTTGTCACACTGTGAATGTCGGGTCCCGGAAATTGTCCATTAATCAATATCCCCTATTTTCATACAAATTAAAAAAGAAAAATTAGTATCCTTGACTGATTCAGTTCACTAGATCTAACCTTCCGGGTAACAAAAAAAAAGTTACTTTTTGTCAACCAAGCCAGTAAATGATCTAGGCAGCAACAACGTTGTTTTAAACAAGAACTAGTAAGATATTGTTTTCCAAAACTGAAACAGCAACTTGTTTCATAAACTAGCGTTGATTAGCACTATTAAAGGAAATCATTCACTAACGAATAAACTATATGAACTTCAAATCTTTAGGAAAATACTTAAAAAAAAAAGTAATATCGTACTCTGGATGATCCAGGCAGCAACAACGTTGTTTTAAACAAGAACTAGTAAGATAGTGTTTTCCAAAACTGAAACAGCAACTTGTTTCATAAACTAGCGTTGATTAGCACTATTAAAGCAAATCATTCACTAACGAATACACTATATGAACTTCAAATCTTTAGGAAAATACTTAAAAAAGTAATATCGTACTCTGCTCGTAAATAGATTGAACCAAAAAAATTAGTTCTTTTCTTTCTTGTTAAGAAGTTTTTTTAAACAGAGGAGATAATGATGTAGAAGACCTGTTGACGAACACCGAGAGGATAAATGTCACCGTATGTTACATTCCAGTCGAAGAATCGGTATGGACTATCGGCAGTGACCAAGGCGAAGAACGAGAAGCAGAGCAATAGGACGGTGCCTCCGGATCTTCCCGCAGCCGCTGCCATCTTTTTTAACGAGAGAGAGAGTTGAATGGCGGCGTTTCTAATGGTAAAGAGAGAGAGAACGAGAGACAGAGAGACAAGAGAGCGAGAGATATGAGTAGACACACACTGAGTTATGTAAATTTAAGGGGGGGAGTGAGAAGGGTTCCTAACTAAACTCGGCAAAACAAACAAAATGAATAAAAGCGAAGAAACTTTGAATTTACTGCGTTGACTTACAAATTTAAAATAATCGAATCGAGGAAATAAACAAACTAATCCAAATATAATGAATATATTGTGACGGACCAAGTATAAACTTTGAATTTACTGTGTTAAAACTCTTTTCAGAATTAATATAATCATTTGTGTTACAAAAAGGGGCTAAATGCTCTACTAGAACCAGATGGGATATCCGTCCTGGAAACTAGATGTTCAATTAGAATCAGATGTCTATCACCAGATATCTAACCTTTCGCTTATTATGATATTAGTCGTTTTAAACCTGAACCTTCATGGATTTGTTTTTCGATTGCCTTTTAATTTATTTTGAAAATCTTCCTCTCAAACCAAAGACCACAAAATCTTGATTTTGATACCAATATGTTTTGACGGATCGATGCACTTTTGGGCCAGATGCTCTACTAGAGCCAGATTGGATGTTCGTGTTAGGCCAGACGCTCAACTAGATCCCAAATGTCTGTCATCAAATGTCCAATCCCTCGCTTAATATGCTATTATCTGTTTCAAGTTTAAGTTTTCCTGGATTTGTTCTTAGATCGTTACTCTCCAAAAACTTTATACTAAGTGGGATTGGACCATATATATATATATATATATATATATATATATATATATATATATATATAAGATTTTATTATGACTAATATTCGATGTAGAACTTAAATTATCTTTTCATTTATTTTGACAAAATACATATGTATAATTGCGTCAATATTTTTTTCGATGGTTAATTATGTTATTGTAAACTATGAGAAATATTATAAAACGATTCTACAACTGACCAATTATTCATTCCTTATGAAGATTCATGCCTAATTGCATCTTTCTAAACCGTATTATGAAATTCATGTTTGACCGTACTTTTGTGTCATGCCAAAGATTTTTTGTATGTTTTTTCTTCATAAATCTGTGTATAATTCGCATTTGCTGGGATTCGAAAACCTGGTCTCTTCGTGTAAAAACATTAGTGAATTATTAATCAAATCATTGAACTAATTGGACTAAGAAGACTTTCACTCTGCATCTATATGTTTACAAAGATTCTTTTAAACACGTTCAGATTATATTACACATCTTTTCTGGTCAAGATTATATTACATATCTTAGTTACAAAAGAGTTAACACCAATTTACAAAAAAAAAACATAGGTAATTATCTTTTGATGTAAGCAAATGGGTGGTGGTCTTCAGTTTATTTATAAACTTCTATTTTATAATCTGACTATTTAAAAATCCACTCAAAACATTGAAATATATTTCTGGAAGAACATTTTAATATCAAAATAACATTTATTATATTAATATTACAAAACATGTACCATTTAAACATATGAGTAAAACCTCATATTTGTATTACTTATACATTAAAATGAAAATAAATAGAAGAAATGGGCCCAAATTTACAATTAATATTAAATTAGATCTTTATAGATTCAAACAATGGAGTTTATTTCGGTTATCTGATAAAGTTATACAGTTTTATAAAAGACCAATTTTTTAAGTTTTATTCCTGTTCCAAAATTTCTTAAATATATTCAGAAATTACAAAAGTATTTAACAACTATGAGTATTAATTTAATATAAGATATTATCGGATACCCAAATTTTTGGGTTCATATATGGCTTTTGATATATAAAAAAATCAAGTTCCGTTTAAATATTTATTTTCAGATGAGGTTCAGTTTAGTACTTAAAGTTCAAACAAGATCCGGTTCAAAATTTTGGATCTGAATAATTCTCTTAAGCCTACATACACGTCCAGTGTCCACTGACAGTTCTCTTTTTTTTTTTTTTTAGAGAAAAAAAACCTTAGCGCACTCTTCGGCACGTAATTTTTTCCATCATATAACCTGTCCGTCGTTTTTCATTTTATAATTAACGTGCCAGTTCAAAAGATTAAATTAATTTATTATTTGTATCTGTAATTTATACCTAACATGGATAGTCAATGCTGTAAAGGTGTCAAAAAGTAAAAAGAAAAAACATTGTGTCCCTACATTTAATCAACCAAAGTAAATGTAATGGTGTCCGTCCCTTTGAATGGTTACTAATTAAACAAGCGGGAAAATCACATAAAAGTAAAATCAAAACAATCTTTTATACTAGTATCGTATAGAATTCTTATAAGAATTCATTTTTCTTTACGGTTTCTATAATATATTTAACATCTTTTATAGTTGTTTAGTGATCGCTAGTTTTTAATACTATTAGTAATGGACAACCAAAAAAAAAAGTAAAAAAACAAAAACAGTTAACATATTGGGTGGGGGGAAACTAGTGTCGGTGGAAATTAGTGAGGCTCGGGGCGGATCTGTTTCCCATGTGGTTTCGTTGGTGCTTTTATTTTCTTCACTTTTGGGCTTGTTTCTGTTTGTTTTGACGTCCTCGGTGGATCTATTCATCTAAAACAATCTATTATGTTATGTCAGACAAATTATTATTCTGTAAAAATAATATTTTAAAGCCTAGATCAGCTGACCAGTCGGTGGTTTTAAACGTTTCGAGTCTCGTGAATTTGCGCATGTGCTTTGGTGTTTGAAGATAAATTTAATGACACAGTTCAAAGTAGTCTGTTAGTGCAAAAATGACACTACAATATTCCAAAAGAAAATAAATCGAGAAATCAAACAATACAATCAACCATTATGTTTTATTATAATTTCCTTTTAACAATTCATTACAAAATTTGCTTCTTTTTTTTTTTGACATCAAAGACACAGACTCATCTAGACTCTATATACCAAACTGGAAGTTCTGCATCTATGTGGACGATGAAAGAGTTTTGCTGTCTAGCACCGCGTGCAAGACTATCCACTCTTGTGTTCTCCGTCCTCGGTACATGAATGATCTCCGAGCTTGTGAAACTTTCTCTCAATATTTTAATATCTTCTAAATAACTTGTGAACGCCGGCCATTCCCTTGGTTCTGAAACCATCTTCACCAACTGAAAACAATCCGTTGCAAAAGTGACTTGATATTGACGTAGATTCCTCATGCATTCCATTGCCCAAATTAAGGCTTCCACCTCCGAGTGTAGAGGTGATAAACTTGCCCGTGTATTCCTTGCTCCCATTAATCCTTGAAATCTTTGTAGTGTACTGAACCAACCCTGTCCTGAAAAGTTTTCCTTGTCTTTCCAAGAACCATTCGTGAAACACCATCGTCCTGGGATTGATGGTAAACTTCTGCCATCCACCTGCTGTGAGATTCTTTTGGTGCTTATCTCCTGCGCCTCAACCCATAGTCTCGATTCAACTTCTGCCTTTTTAAGTGTGTCTATCGGTTCCACATCTAAATTACTAAATACCTTGCTATTCCTAGCTTTCCAAATGTACCATAATATCCATGCAAACTGGTGATCATCCATAGTCGGTGTAACCCGCCAGAACAGGTGATCCATATTTGTAAAAAGAGAAGCGGCATGAAAAATTTGTGGATTTGATGGTATCTTTGAAAGCGCTCAAACTTGACGTGCTGGGGGCAATCAAAGAAAACATGATTTATTGATTCCTCTGGATCTCCGCATCTGTCACAATAAATATCTCCCTTCAGTCCCCTGGCTTTCAAATTTTTCTTTACTGCAATGCACCCTGACAAAAGCTGCCATAGAAAATGTTTTATCTTTGGGGGACACTTCATTTTCCAACAAGAGGCTTTTAAAACATCCACCGTAGGTCCAAAAGTCTCTAGTGGTTTATCTTTATCCGGGTATACCCTTTCCACCTGATATCCTGATTTAACCGTGTATTTTCTATTTTTTTGTAAAATGCCATCCGTCTTTATCCTCTATATGAGTTCTACCCAATGGTATGCTTTCAATAATTAATGCATCTTGCGGATCAATAAGAGCCCGAATTGCCGAAAAGTTCCATAAGAGCCCGAATTTGAACCCAAAGATATTTTCCTCAAGATACAAAATTTGCTTAATTCCAAGTTTTTCACGTTTAGTGTTATAATACACGTTATTGAAAAAATCTTAAGGTATTCGTTTATGTCTTTCCTTTGTCAAGTACTTCAGTCATTATTTCAACATATAATATTGTAAAGTAGTATCTTATCTTATTCATTAACCAACGTAGTGTTTATGTACAAAGAGAATCAATGTAATCTAACTAAGAATAGGAAAGCTAGATAAGCCTAAACCCCTTAGACTACTTACAGTGGCCTATTGAAACTTTTGGTTCAATAGTTGAAAAGCTCCAATGGGGTATTGAAAAAAAAATTGAAACCTACGTGTATTCAACTCTATTGAATCAATTCAACATTGTTGAATCGCTGAAGGAAGAGATAAAGTGGACCCTCCAAAGCCACTTGTCCTTGATACATTGGTCACTGAAATTTCTGATTTGTTTTTTTCCTCTCAATTATTCAAGATCAATTATTTCTTAAACTTTTATTTTTTAAAAATATATTTTTACATCAAAATTTTTCATTTTTCATATTCTATAAATAAAGACTTGTTTCATTTGATTTGGACACAAAAAAACCATCTCTTTCTACTATAATTTTTCTATTACTCTACAAAAAATTATTGCTTTTTTTTCATGTGAAATGAATCCCAATAATAATCCTTTTAACACCCAAAATTCTAATAATTTTCCTTTTAACTATCCAAATCCCAATAACTATCAATTTCCGAATCAATCTTCTAGCCATCCTCAACATTTACCAAATTATGGTTATCAACCAAATTTTTTCATGCCGTCAGCCGTTCCAAACTATCCTCCAAATTATGGATCGATGATGCCACACCCATCTCAAACACCCTCTTATTCTTCTAATCCATATGGTAATGAAGTTGTTCCAAATGTTGGAGCAACTGAATTTCCTGAATTTTCTACACAAATGACTTTAGGTGGTATGAGCGATCTTAATGAGGCGACTCCAAATATAGAGGATTCAACTCTACTCGCCGGAAAAGCCTCAAGTGGACCATTGCACAAAATTTGGTGTTACTGAGCGGATGGATTAAATATGGAACAGATAGCGTTGTTGGCCGAAACCAAAAAAGTGACGCATATTGGGGTAAAATTGCTGAGTATTGTAATGAACATTGCTCATTTGATCCTCCACGTGATTTGATATCCTGCAGAAATCATTTCAACTACGTAAACAAAATATTGGGGAAATGGATCAGTGCTTATGATAAGGCAAAGCGTCTACAACAAAGTGGGTGGTCGGAGAACGATGTGTTGGCGAAAGCACATGAGCTATATTCAGGTGAAAAGAATGGACATTTTAATTTAATGTCTGAATGGCTCGCTGTCCGTGATCAACCACGCTATAGTA
Organism: Raphanus sativus; assembly: GCF_000801105.2. NCBI lineage: Eukaryota > Viridiplantae > Streptophyta > Magnoliopsida > Brassicales > Brassicaceae > Raphanus > Raphanus sativus. The sequence continues at coordinate 18,895,642 of NC_079518.1, forward strand.
GCCAGGTAGGAGGAAATACTGGCTCTGAAAGCAGTGTATCTAAGAGAGCTCACGAAAGCGATGCTAGTGACTCCAACTCTGTAGGATCCAGTGCCCAGCTAAAAAAAAAGCTAAAAAGAAAGGTAAGGATGCAGCTTTGGAAGTGGTCAATGAAGATTTTATTGAATTCAAACAAATCAAGGCACAGGAGTTGGAACGGTTGGAAAAAATAGCCATGTTGCAAGAGGAGTCAAACCAAAGGCAAAAAGAGGCAACACAAAAGCAAGAAGAAGCAAACCAGTTGATGAAATAAAAGACTCGGGCTAAGAAGATGAAGATGTGGTTGAAGCTAAGTGAAAAGAAACATCTCAATGACCATAGCCAAGAGCTGTTCAAACAGTTGAGCAACGAATTATTTGAAAGTTAATTATGATCACAAGTGGCTGTCTGTTTCATGTCAGTCAATGCTTGTCTGTATCATGTCACTTTATGTTTTAATAATGTTTGTTTGTCATGTTCTATTTTAATTATGTAATATGTGTCTTTCACCTTTATTTTGAAAATCCTATCTTTGAACCACTCGACATACTTTAATAATTGTGTCAAGTTCCCGTGACTTTCATCTATTTTATCTTCTAACCACTCACCAAAATTTAGTGATGCTATCAAGTGCTCGTGAGTTTCATCAATTTTATCTTCCAACCATTCACCATGCTTCAATAATGATGTCAAGTGCACGTGACTTTCATCAATCATATCCTCCAACTACTCACCATGCTTTAATAATTGTCGTCAAGTGCCCGTGACTTTCATCAGTCTTATCCTCCAACCACTCACCATGCTTTAATAATGCTTTACTCCAACTAATAAATGTATTGGTTACATTTTTCTATAAATGGGAACTCATTCTTCCATTTATGTATCAATCAAATAAATCTCAACTTACTAAAACAATCTCAATGGATCCATCAGAATTCGATTTTGATATCGAAGCTTACAAAAGACAGTCTGAAATTGAAGAGAGGTATATCCTCAACCATTTTAGTGAGCGTCGACAAAAAATAGAGCAAGAATATTCATCTAGTAGAAAAAGAAGATATTTCAAGAGAGATCATGCAGCTGCAAATCAAAGGCTGATAGACGACTACTTTTCCAATCAACCTACATATGAAGATGCAATGTTTCGTCGACGATTCCGGATGCGAAAACATGTTTTCCTCCGGATTGTTGGGGATCTATCAAGAAGTGACGAATACTTCACCCAACGATTTGATGCAGCTAATAAAGAAGGTATATCTCCATTAGCAAAATGTACCACGGCCATGCGAATGTTGGCATATGGTGTTGCAGCCGACGCGGTGGATGAATACATCAAAATTGGAGGTACTACAGCTTTGGAGTGCTTGCGTAGGTTCTGTAAGGGAATCATACAATTGTATGAGCAAGTGTATCTCAGAGCTCCAACTCAAGATGACCTGCAAAAAATTTTGCATGTTAGTGAAAAACGAGGGTTTCCAGGAATGATTGGGAGTATTGATTGTATGCACTGGGAATGGAAAAATTGTCCTACAACGTGGGAAGGACAATTTACTCGGGGAGATAACTGAACCATCACTGTTATTCTTGAAGCAGTAGCATCCCATGATCTATGGATCTGGCATGCTTTTTTTGGATGTCCCAGCATATTAAACGATATAAACGTTCTAGATCGTTCACCAGTGTTCGATGATGTTGAACAAGGAAATACTCCACGAGTGAACTTCTTCGTGAACCAACGTCCATATAATATGGCGTATTATCTAGCTGACGGTATCTATCCTTCTTATCCTACTTTCATCAAATCAATTAGGCTTCCTCAAAGTGAACCGGATAAGTTATTTGCACAAGTTCAGGAGGGTTGCCGAAAGGACATCGAAAGTGCATTCGGAGTATTGCAGGCTCGATTTAATATCATTCGTGAACCAGCTCGCATGTGGGACATTTCTGATTTGGCTATTATAATGAGGTCATGTATCCTATTGCATAATATGATTGTTGAAGATGAACAAGATACATATACTCAACAGTGGACCGACTATGATCAACCTGAGGCAAGCGGGTCTAATGCACCACAACCATTCTCGACTGAAGTGTTACCTGCATTTGAGAATCATGTACGTGCTAGATCAGAATTGCGTGATTCCAGTGTACATCATGAATTGCAAGCTGATTTAGTCAAACACATATGGGAAAAGTTTGGAATGTTCCGTGGTTGAAGAAATTTATAAGCTTGTTAATTGAAGTTATTGCACTAATTAAGCTATGTGTGTTTTATTATTTATGTTGTGTGCTTATTAATGCATTGTATTGTACTGTATTTTATTTTCTTGTAATTTCATTGATATTAATAAAATTTCAGTTTATTTTTTGTCTTTAATATTAAATTTTATATTAAATTTTAAAAGTAAAAAAATAAAATTATTTAAAACATTTTTTTATTATAAAATATTGTAATTTGATTTTATTCAATAATAGTTTATATATAATTACAAAAATATATAAGAAAAGTATTTAAAAAATAATTGTAGGGTAGAGTATTGAATAAAATTCAACAAACCATTGTAAGTGGGTGGGTATTGAATTATTAGATAGAAGAGAGAGAAGATGATGTGGAAGAGAGAGTAGATGATGTGGAGGGTGTTGAATTTGTGAACCATTGTTGATAGTCTTAGATATAGGAACATATCCTTATCTCTATACTCCCCCTGGATTGTATAGTCGGTAAAACCAGTCATCCATCAACGTATTCTGCATAGTCGGAGGTGCGACATAAGCCGCTGATTCAATCCCTAGGAATTGATCTTCGAAGAAGGTAACGTCCCAGCTTATAAAGAATTCCCTAATCTTTTATATATTAATTAATGTCCCTTAAAATTCCCGATATGAGATATAATATCTCTAATACCCCTCCTCGAGATGATGGCTCTTATCAGCCAGAAATCTCGAAACTTTAAGACAGTTATACTCGGTCGAACGAGTTAATTACGACCTTTATACTCGGTTGGAAAGAGTTAATCACGACCTATAAACCCGGTCGGAAGGGTTAATATTAATTAGGGGTTTAGAGTATTTATGATATGTGCTCTGATACCATATATATTGTAAAGTAGTATATTGTCTTATTCATCAACCAACATAGTGTTTATATACAAAGAGAATCAAGGTAATCCTTATCTCTATAATCCTTATCTTTATACAACATGATCGAGAACAGTTCCAAGAGTTTCTCTTTTTCTCTCTATAAGATCCACCTCTGTGTCTTTGTCTCTCTACAGGCGACTCCTTAGCTATCTTATATTATTCTCTTCATTCCCTAATCCTAGTCTCCGAGGAACCCATGCTATAGACATCTTCCATAACAATAAATGCAACTCTTTTTTTTCTTAGAATGCATTTCTTTTTGAATGAATATTAAATCTTATTCACCAAAAAAACATGTTTACATCACGTGCTTCCTCTACTAACTTGAATAAACTTTTTAGATTCTATACAATCTACAAACCAGAAATTAAAAACCAGAAATTACATTCTAGTTTCAAACCAATACTAGAGACTTCTCTCCATACCCTTCACCCCTTTTGATCTCAGTATACTGAGCTTGTTTCTAACTCCCTTCTTAATCATCTTCTTCAATGCAACAATGAGAAGTTTTTTATCTCCATGTTTGAGCTTGTTTCTCTCCCTCCAAAGCATGTACAGCGTGACTTGGAATGAATATCGTAAACAAAATAATCTCTTCCTGTCCATAGACACTTCCGAGATCATTTGTACAATTTCACTCCAGTCATTAGTATAATCCTCTCCCATCATACCCTTAGTGAGATGCTCCCATACTTGTGACGAGTAAGAACAAGCAAAAAATAGGTGATTCCTAGTCTCCACATCATTCTTGCAAAGCAAACATGTTGTATCCACTCCCTGACTCCACTGTGCAACTCTGTCTAGAGTAGACATTCTGTTAAGCATAGCAAGCCAGATTATGAATGCAAACTTCGGAGTTGCATTTGAGAACCAAACACCACACGCCCAACTCTGTTCACTCTTTGTTTCCCGTATAAGACACCAAGTCTCATAAGTAGAGAAATTATCTTTATATCCCGACCCCCTTCTCCACAAGCTAGTATCTTCTGTCTTATTCATCTCGCCTCCTACTCTTCTCAACTCCGCTTCTATAAGATTTAGCTCATGGGATCGGTGTCTTTTCCTTCTTCTATTACTCAAAATTGCTTCCTCCAGTAGCTTCTCTGCGTATACCCAAATCTATAATTCCTCTGTCACCCATATATCAAAAATCACTCCACACTCTGACCAGTTATCGAACCAGAAAGAAGTGTGTCTACCATTTCCTATTTCTTTCCGATAGAACTTCTTAACAACATCCCTTAGCTTCAACATTTTCCTCCACATCCAGGATCCTGCTTGCGAAGTACTCTTCACTTCCCAAAAACTCTTTTTCTTTAGTAAATTTCCTTTAATCCACTTCTCCACAGAGATATCCCGATAGCATTCTCCATACCAGCTTCAAACCATACACCATATTGACTTCTTTAAGCTTTCTAATGCCCAATCCTCCTTCACTCTTTTCTGTACAGACATCTCTCCATGCTACTTTGACCCCTGTAGAGTTTAGAGAAGGCCCAGACCAGAGAAAATCAGAGCAAATCTTATCCACTTCCTTAATACAGCTGCTAGGAAGGCGGAAGACCACATACCAAAAGCTCACAATGCTTAAAATGACTACTTTTATCAACTGCAACCTCCCTGCATATGATAAAAACCGACAAGTCCATGTATTAATCCTATTACGAATCTTCTCCAACAATGGCTGATAGTCTTGGATCCTCATCGATTGCGTCATCAAAGGAAGTCCAAGGTATTTAACAGGTAAAGTGCCTTCTTCAAACGGAAAATTAGTTAGGATTCTTTGCCTCTCACCATCTGAAACTCCAGCCATATATATTGTGGACTTCTCAAGACTTATCTTAAGCCCATACCACACTGCAAATTCATCAAATACTGACAGGGCGCCTTCTACAGATTCCTTTGATCCCTCCACAAATACCATAAGGTCATCAGTAAAGCATAGATGGGTGAGAGAGATAGTACTACACCGTGGGTGCAGCTTAAACTTCCTGTCCTGAACCGCCTTATCAATATTCCTTGACAAGACTTCCATACATAGCACAAACAAATAAGGAGAAAGAGAATGATGCGGCCATGAAATCCACAGCTCCTAAAGTAGACAAAACTTTCCATGTTTGGACTCGGATGAACCTAGACACCATCAAACATATGGTTCGTTTGACTCAGCTGGTTGTTCCCAAACAAAGGCCACCACTTAAGCCTCCTTATCAGCTAATAAATATGTGGATCAATGGTATTAAAGGCGTGGTCATCATCTTCTTAATAAGCAAATCTCAATCCCTTGAGATCAGTCCTTTTGACCAGCATTTTGATTGTCTTTTAATTATGATTTGTCCTAGAAATCCGCCTTTCATTTATGTCTTTGATTCTGTCCAAGAGCTATATATAAAGCTCCTCTCCTTTCATTGTAAAAGCAGACTTGAGTATTGAATAAAAAGTGAGATTTTCTCTTGAGAGCTTTATGCTTGTTCTTATTATTTCTAAGTTATGTGAGATTCTTTCTTAGGATGCAAGTGTGGAGCCTTTATCTTTGTGTGAGATTCACTTAGGTGCTGGTTCTTGATCTTATCTCAAAGCCTTTCACATCTTTGAGTGGCGATCTTCATTTCATTTAAGCCGTAGGTTTTGATTTCTTGTGAGAAAAGCTAGAGTGAGATTCTCAGCCTGTATCATTTGGTATCAGAGCCAAAAGCTCCTATCATCTATCCTTTTGTTTTGTTTTTTTTATTTTTTTCTCTATTCTTCAAAGAAAACCCATAAAAAAATCAATTTCCTCTTTCTTTCTTTTCTGTTTTTTTTTTCTAAGTTTTTGTCAAAAAAATATAAAGAGATATGGAAAACCAGTCCAACAACGGCAACATGGCAAACCGTCCTTGGAGTCTTTTGAAGCAAGAAGATTATTATTTTGCAGGGAGATCAGACCCTGATGAGTACTTTGAATGGGAGCACAAGATGAACGAGTTCTTCCATTCTTGCGGCTGCCCAGATTTTGAGAAAGTGTACATTGCAGCCGATCAGCTCATCAACCAAGCTCAACACTGGTGGAGCCAATCTACTGCAAAAGAAAATCGTTGCCGGTGTTCTCGAGAATCAACTTGGGATGAGATGAAAAATATGATGAGGAAGCAATACATCCCACGCGATCAATATCAAGAAATCCGGAGGCAGTTTCGTACACTTTGCCAAGAAGATAAGACGGTTATGGAGTATCACAAACAATTCAACCATCTTCGCATTCGGCTCAATCCAGGAGTAAGCAATGAGAATGTCATGGACCAGTTTGTTTATGGGCTAAGAGATGAGATTCGTTTTCACCTACAAAGGTACTCATGTGATGGTTTGGACGGGTTGGCCCAACAAGCGGCCCAAATTGAGTATGAGAACAAAGAGCCTGAGCCGCTTGATCCATCAGAAGAGGTCCAGCAAAATTCGAGGTTCATCCTTATACCACATGAGCAAGTTTTGAGGACAAAACTTTTTCAAGGAGGAGGGTATGATGCGGCCATGAAATCCACAGCTCCTAAAGTAGACAAAACTTTCCATGTTTGGACTCGGATGAACCTAGACACCATCAAACATATGGTTCGTTTGACTCAGCTGGCTGTTCCCAAACAAAGGCCACCACTTAAGCCTCCTTATCAGCTAATAAATATGTGGATCAATGGTATTAAAGGCGTGGTCATCATCTTCTTAATAAGCAAATCTCAATCCCTTGAGATCAGTCCTTTTGACCAGCATTTTGATTGTCTTTTAATTATGATTTGTCCTAGAAATCCGCCTTTCATTTATGTCTTTGATTCTGTCCAAGAGCTATATATAAAGCTCCTCTCCTTTCATTGTAAAAGCAGACTTGAGTATTGAATAAAAAATGAGATTTTCTCTTGAGAGCTTTATGCTTGTTCTTGTTATTTCTAAGTTATGTGAGATTCTTTCTTAGGATGCAAGTGTGGAGCCTTTATCTTTGTGTGAGATTCACTTAGGTGCTGGTTCTTGATCTTATCTCAAAGCCTTTCACATCTTTGAGTGGCGATCTTCATTTCATTTAAGCCGTAGGTTTTGATTTCTTGTGAGAAAAGCTAGAGTGAGATTCTCAGCCTGTATCAGAGAACAGCCTTGACACAATCCTCTAGCGCTCTGAAAATAACCCGCCAAATTACCGTTAACCTCAACCGAAAACGATGGACTGGAGATACACAGCTTAATCCAATGTAAGAACTCGCTGGAAACCCTAATGCTGCTAAACTCTTCAAAACAAACTGCCATTAAACAGAGTCGAACGCTTTGGATATGTCTATCTTCATTACACAACGGGGAGAGATCGTGTCCTTATGATACTCCTTCACAAGTTCTGTTGCTAGAAGAACATTCTCCATCAAGAGCCTTCCTTTGACAAACGCCGATTGATTTTATGATATAATTCTTGGAAGCAACAGCTTGAGACGATTAGCAATAATCTTGGACACCACCTTATATAGCACATTACAGCATGCTATTGGACGATAATCTCTCATCTCCATCGAATCTATCTTCTTAGGGATCAATGCTAATATTGTGGAGTTAACTCCCTTTGGCAAGAATCCAAATCTGAATACAGACTGAATAGCGACAGTAAAATCCTCCGCAATAACAGGCCAGGTAATTTTGAAAAACTCACATGGAAATCCATCCGGACCTGAAGATTTATTTGCAGGCATAGCAAATAAAACCTTCCGTATCTCCTCAGAAGTAACTTCAGCTTCAAGCATGGCACAATCACTCTGAGTACATCGAAACTCCAACAGGTTCTGTAACTATTCCTCCGTAGTACCTTGATACTTTGTAGGATGTAGATTCATGAACTCAGAAAAGAACTTCTCCGCTTCATATTTTATCTCTGCCTGAGTTGATACAGTTCTTCCATCCTGGCATCTGATTTCTCTTATTGTATTTTGAGCTTGTCGAGATCTTATAGCATTATAGAAAGTCTTGTTGTTCTGGTCCCCTACTTCTAACCAGTGCAACTTGGCCCTCTGTTTTAAGAAATCCTCTTCAAGCCCTGCTACATGGATCCACTTCTCATATGCTACCGCTTCCTCCTGAATTGTTTCAGTTGTTGGCCTTAGAAGAGTTGTCTTTTGCTTCTCACACAACACCTCAAAAGCTTCCTTCGTTCTCTTTGTCAAGTTACCTAAGTTCTCTTTCCCCATTTCTCTGATCAGTGGTTTGAGATGCTTAAGCTTTTTTGAGAATCTGAATAACGCAGAAGTTGAGTGAAATAACTTCTCCGTAGACTCCCAATAAGCTTTCACCATCGGAAGAAACCCTGGTAATGTCCCAATAACATTCACAAATTTGAAAGGCCTGCGAATCTTCTCTCTAGGTGGATGAAACTGAATTTTGCAGCGCATATGATCAGAACATCCCCCTGCCTCAAACACTGAATAGGCATGAGAACCGATACAGAGCTGTATCATTCATTAAACCCGATCCAACTTCTTGCAAATAACTCCCTCCTCCCTCTTACTACACCAAGTATATAGTGGCCCCTGATACGCCATATCTGAAAGCTGACAACGAAGAACAACCCTTTGAAAGTCTCTCATTCCACTCGCGATTCTACCTACCTCCAGAAAATTCAAACTCTCTTCACCCTCCAAAATTTCATTAAAATCCCTCATAATTACCCAAGCTTTGTTTCAAAATCTTGGTGAATTATGGTGATGATCAAAATCCTCTCATAGAACCTTCCTCTCCTCTATTTGGTTACTTGCGTACACAAAAGGACAATAGAAATCTTCCTCACCTTGTAAAGCCACCGCACAAGTAATCATCTGATCCGTCTTGTACACTGGCGTTATATTAACTGAATCCCTCCAGAGCACCCATATCCTCCCTCCTTGACTACATTCATAATTGGTAAATGAAGAACAATCACGAAAACTTGCTCCCAAAATCTTTTCTGTCTTGTTTTCTGTGGGAACCGAAATTCGCACCGTCAATATTTCATATATTTTAGGAAAGTAGGAAAACCCTAATTTCCCAAAGGTCCCGGATTTCTGAGAAACCACACGTCAAGCAATCAGAACACGACAATAAAGGAAAATAAAAATAAAAATCGTAAAAAAAGAGCAAGAAGGATTTTATTCCGAATCTGCGTATGAGCGTAACAACAACAAGGTAACGTGCTTCGGCTACGAGAGCTGTCAGCGAGATCCTTAGTTCTAATACCCGAAGGTGGCTAAACCTAATTGAGTCGCAGCCCGAAAAACAAAAACGGAAAGTTGCCTAAATGCTCTAAGTGCTAAGTTTGCTCTGGAAAAGTGATACCTCTATGCCTCTCGCCTTGAGCTCCTTATATACTCCCTCCAAGGTCGGTTTACGCTTCCCCCTTTTGCCCTTAAGCCGTCATAGTCGAAAAATTGGAATATTCCATTTTTTCCGATCTTCATGATTATCTGCGGAAAGTTTCAATTTATCCGCGGAAACTGATGCTTATCCTCCAAGCATAAACCGTCATAAGGTTTATAAGGGTTTTTAAGAAATCGTAAGTGGGCCTCGAATAAAGTTTAGGACCCTCTGGGCCGTCTTTTTGATTCAAGACGTTTTTACGATTTCTTCGGTAAGATTAAGTTTCCGCGGTTTTATCGTAAACCGAACGGACGATTCCGTTTGATCGAGAGATCAAGAAATGGTTAGTCGCGGAGAACGGCTATACGGAGAGTCGAGAATGCATAGTTTTACGTCGTATCGTCGTTTCGGAAGACTTCGGACGTTTCGGAAAATGATCGATATACGAATGCTCGATCGCTGTAGCGACCGAAATTTGTCAGAAGCTCGGTCGCTATAGCGACCGAGATCTATCCGCAGCTCGGTCGCTATAGCGACCGAGCGTCGTCTCGTGATCTGTTCGCTATAGCAACCGAGCTCTTGTTCGTGACCCGATCGCCATCGCGATCGGGTTTGTGCCGTGGACTGAGGTCCGTTGTCCAAGCGTTTGAAACTATTGCGAAGCTACGATTCTCTTAAGATGCTTGTTTGCGGATGTTTGGACCTTTGATAACATTGTTCCGTTTGATTTAAGAAATCGTTACTTTCTTAAATCGTTGATTTCTTAAGTCGTTGATTAAGAAATCGCTAATTTCTTAAGCCGTTGATTAAGAAATCGTTGATTTCTCAAGTCGTTGATTAAGAAATCGTGGTTTTAAGAAATCATTGATTTCTTAAATTGTTGATTAAGAAATCGTTGTTTTAAAGAATCGTTGTCTTAAAACATGATTTTTCCGCAAGTTTTTCGTATAAGTTTTTCGTCTAAGTTTCCGTTCCCGGAAACGTAGAAATTCTTAAGTATAAAATTTTTAACGGAAATTTGGATGCCAACTTTGCCTTGTCCGATTTCAACCCCAACAATTAGCCCTCAGTGCGGTAGAATCGTGGGTTGACGAGATTCTGTCGCATGGTTTGGCGAGTTTTGGCGAGTTTTTTAGGCCAAGTTTGTATCCAAAAGTCCGAGCTTGAATAGTAAATCCTGAAGTTTATAAAAGAGGGGGTAACTCTTTCATTTTTACTCACCCCTCTTTCATAAGACTTTCTTTGAAGAATCCTTTCAAGAGAAATTTTTTCCTTTTTTTAGAAAGAAAATCCTTTACAAAGATGTCAAAGTTGTTCAGAGGCGGAAAGAAATCTTCTAAGAAGAAGACTCCCGTGACTTCTTCTCCCGATTGCAATCAGGAAGAGTTCCTCTTTACGAAGGTCGAGTTCGAATTTCCTCCGAATGCGGCCGAGTGTGATGCGTACTGGAAAGCGAGCAGTGATCGAATCAAACATCCCGGGGAAGAAAAGTTTCCGATCTCGCGATCTCGGAAAGTGGGGTCCCGGAGGCTGTCGAGTTCCGGATTCCTAAGTGCGGAGAAGACGCTGACCATCCTCCGGAAGGCTACTTCACATGTTATGAGACCGTTTTGACGCGTTGTGATCTTTGGTTCCCTATCCCTAAGATTATTGTCCGCGTATTGGACCGTTTCCAGGTTTCCTTAAACCAGCTGAACCCTACGAGTTTTGAGATCATTCTTGGTCTCGTAATTCTGAGTTACGAACGCGGCTTATCCCTCACTGGCGACCATTTTGGGCACTTCTGCGGGTGCAATACAACCGGGAGTCGGCCTCCTGGCGACTGACTCCTCGTAACATGATGCTGGTAGTCAGGAGAACTGTTTCCAATTTTAACAATTGGAAACAATTTTTCTTCTACGTCCGACTCAACGCTGCGTCCGTTGAGGAAGATTTCATCCCAATGTTCTGGACAGTTCCGAATCCCCTTCCGCACATTAGCGTGATCCATCCCTGGCCTTTGGACATTATTGAGGTGAGAGATGCACTTAGGAGCGGTGACCATTGGTGGACCAGTTTCATCCGTCGGAGTGTTCGGAAGGCGATCAGAATGGTCCACCCGGATTTCGAAGGCTGAAGGCGGGATAGATTTTGCTCCCGTCGAGCATCTCCCGGAGTGCGTTCCGGTTGAGAGATCGCCTGAATTGCCACCAAAAGACAAAGACATCGAGTTCGAGGATCACGACTTTCCCGTCGACGATTCTCCACTTCCGGGATGGGATCCGTCTCTTGGCTTTGGCGATGGTAGTGGTTCGAGTGACACGCCAATCACCAACTTTGATGACTTCTTTTCCGGTCTTCCTGATCATCCTAATCCGCCCCCTTCGTGGAGAAAACGGTGAGGCCTGAAGTATTGGCGGAGGCTTCTCGCGTAGTCAACAGGGTTAGTCTTTGCTTCTTCTTGCATCCCCCTTATTATCCGATCGTATTTTTATCTTCGTAAAAAATAAAAATTCTTTTTTCGAATTTCGCAGGCGATGAACAATCTCGGCTCGGCGTTGGTGGATAGCCAGAGAGAGACGAGGATCTGGTGCTTCAAAGCGAGAAGAGCGCGAATGATTTGGCGCGACTCCAGGAGGAGGCCTTAGAGCAGAATTTAAGGGCGGCCGCCGACCATGCCAGAGATATTCGCCGAGCGAGGAGGCAGGCCAAACGGGAGATCGCCGCCGAGATGCAGAATCGGGCGATGCGATTCCAGGAGGAGTATCACAATCTTCGGACAGCCGATGCTGCGGTGGGCGATTTTCGCGAGTGTCGCAGATCGGTTGGAGCTCTCACGAGGACTCAGCAGAGGGATTATGTTTACAAAGAGGAGTTGAGCCTTATGCAAGGTGGCATGAAGGACAACGTTCACGTCGAGTCGCTTGTTCCCCCCATCGAGGAAAGGATCTGGGGACTCTGGGAGCCGATCCCGTTTCTCCTGACATGGTGGAGGTCGCGACCGAAGCGGAGGGAGGTGAGGATGAGGTGACTTATCCGACGGAGTTCGGGGCTTCGTCGTCGGACGATTTTATCCTCTACTGAATTTGTCGGAAAATGTATTTCCGTGGCCAAGTGTGGCCGTTTTGTCTGTTTATGCCGCGACTGTAGTAGGTTGAGTAATTTTATGTATTTCGGGACTGGCCTTTTATGGCTTTGAATCCCTGCCGTCTTTGTGCGGCTTTTTATAAATATGAAGTAAGTTTTTCGACGATTTACGTTTTATGGTCTGATTTATACTTTCGCCAAGTGTAGAGGACATAATGCGAGTAGTCATTTCGTATTCTAACTCTTGATATACCATGGATTTTACCCGTTTTTAACCTTGGTATACTAGTATTTTATTATATATTTTTCTAGCCTGTTAGGTATGTTTTCAGGTTCAGGAGCATTTTGTGAGAAAGTGATGTTTTTGGAGCATTTTGGAGTACAAGCGATGATTTATCCGAGTTGACCATTCAAGACCAAGTCGGAAGTCAACATTGAGATTATAATCGATCGATACTCATCCTAAGTTGTCGATCGATGTAGCTGAGAAGATCCACGTACTAGAAGATTATAATCGATCGATACACATCCAGTGTTGTCGATCGATATCGAGGACGAAATGGTTTAGCCGACTACTTCACCAAGACTTCACCAAATTACGAGATTGCCCCTGACGAGTTTTTAACCTAATGGAAATGCTTAAATATTCCTGCTTTGTGTTTTTTGACGGCAACCTTCGAAAGAAGCAAGCTTTACAACCTTCAAGAGAAAAGCAGAGATTTTCAGAGAGAGACTAGAGTTTTATATTGTTTTGAGAGATTGGAGAGATTTCTCATCTCCTTTTGTATTTCTACTTATTTCTATCTATGTAATTCTTTCATCTATCTATTGTCATGAATTGCTTAGCTATGTCTGAGTAGTCTACTTGTTAGATCTAGGGTTTAAATAGGTTTGTGGGATTAGCCCCAAATTATAACTGCTAAGTTGTGGTACTCATCAAATGGATTGCACCCTATGCTTGTTTTAGATTAGCTAACTAGAACATAGATCACTAGGATCTTTGATTATCTTGAATTATCCATTTGAACTTGCATGTCTCCCGTTGAGAAGAGCGACAGCTCCTCCTTGAGACCTTGTGTTCATATTCGGCTCGCGCCTAGGCAGATCTAGAAGCCGTCGATCGATATCCCGACAGGTGAATCGATCGGCACTGCGAAAGGTGTATCGCTCGATATCTCGAAAAGATAACGATCGACTCTTTTTCTGCGCCAACATTACGACAGTTGAGGCCAGAGATCTAGATTATTTAACCAGTGATACTTCACTTGAGTTAAGCGGCTGAGATCTATAGTACCATGCAAGCGACTTATTAAAGCATTTATAGAGATTATAATCTCCATTCGTGAATAAAAGCCCTATGTCTAGCACTCTTTATCACATTTAAACAACCTATCATATTGTTAGTTAGAGCAACTACCTTACTCATTTTAGGAATTGTTACTTTTTACTTTCATCATATAAACCAACCTTGCCTAGGATTGACTAGTAGATTTTATTTAATTGCTTCCCTAGCTCCTCGTGATTCGATCCCTAAGTACTATAGATGTACCTCTTATTTGAGAGAGTAAGCTCTACTGGGTAATTTGAACACTATCAAATTTGGCGCCGTTGCCGGGGAACTTTGATCGCCATTAGATTTAATCTTATTAATCTTAGGTTTTTCTTTTATCCCCCTTTCTGATTGAAATTTTTCTTGTCTTTTCAGGTACATGCCCAGCAGTACCAGAAGCAACAGGGGAAATCAACTATTATTCTCAGAGGATCCTGCACACTTGGAACGATCAATCCGCAAAGACCTAGCTCCGCATCGATCGACAGAACTGCAGTACCGTCGACTGATACTCACGTTTAACCGTCGACCGACACTCAGACAGCACCGTCGACCGATACTGTTCGCCGATCCACATCGTTCGATACTACTCATCGTACATCGATCGACACTACTCCGCGAAGCATGGTCGCGATTGTTATTCTCACGCAGGGCGAGAATGGAAAACTGTATGACCAAGATGGTCATCTACGTAATGCAACAGGTCAGAAGCTAGATGCACAGGGAACAGGAGAAGCTCAAACACGATCGTTGGCAGACTATAACCCTCCAGACGAGTACTACACAAACAGATCAGCTATTCGACTTCCAGAGATTCAGAAGCCGAACTTCGAGCTCAAGCCTCAGTACTACTCTCTCGTGTCTCAGATACCTTATTCTGGGCTATCACACGAGCATCCTATGGACCATCTGGAGAGGTTCGAGGATCTTATCGCTGCTATTCGTATGGATGGAGTCCCTGAGGACTACCTACTCTGCAAGCTCTTCAAATACTCACTGATTGGAGAAGCTTCGCACTGGCTCAAGCAGCTACCTACAGGATCAGTGACATCCTGGGCCGACATCAAAAACGCCTTCCTGCGTAATTTCTTTGATGAGGCACGCGCTGAAGACTTAAGAAGCAAAATCGCCACTTTCGCGCAAAAGCCTAGTGAGACTTTTAAAGACGCGTGTATCAGATTTAAGTTCTTCCAGCGAGACTGTCCACACCATGGATTCAATGAAGTGCAGCTGTTAAGCACTTTTTACAGAGGTATCGCCTTGAGGTATCAGATGGC
This sequence comes from Raphanus sativus, assembly GCF_000801105.2. Lineage (NCBI taxonomy): Eukaryota > Viridiplantae > Streptophyta > Magnoliopsida > Brassicales > Brassicaceae > Raphanus > Raphanus sativus. The sequence goes on from NC_079518.1 coordinate 18,910,804, forward strand.
TCTTGATACTGCTAGCTGTTGGGGTCAAAATCGGTCAAGACGAAATCGATGTCCGAAAATCTCGGAAAAACATGAAAAATATTAGAGCAACCTCGAGAGACTATTTGTTAATCGAGAAACCTCGGGAAAATATTAAGTTAAAGATTAATCATCTCGAGATCAACCGCTAGAAACATTTTCTACACAAGGAAAGACCTACGGAAAACTAAAAACGCAAAAAACACGCACACGCCGAAGGAACCGAGCAGCCAACTCCGGACATGGCCGTGGCCGCCGGGCGGCTAGCCCCGCACTGGCCGTGGCCGGCGGCGGCTAGCGCCTGTGCTGGCCGTGGCCGCCGGGCGGCTAGCCCCGTGCTGGCCGTGGCCGGCGGCGGCTAGCCCCCGTAACGGTCGTGGCCGCCGGCCGGCTAGCCCCGTGCTGGCCGTGGCCGCCGGCGGCTAGAGCCCGTAACGGTAGTGGCCGCCGGGCGGCTAGCCCCGTGCTGGCCGTGGCCGTCGGCGGCTAGAGCCCGTAACGGTCGTGGCCGCCGGGCGGCTAGCCCCGTGCTGGCCGTGGCTGTAAGACCCAAACCTGGATCCCATGATCCAACCAGTCCGCGGCCTTACCTAAACATCTAAGTGTAATTCATCCGGTTATGGTCCAATCCTTAGTTAGTCATTTTTCAATCATTTGAGGTTCATGCAAGTATAAAATCAATGCGGAAGCTTAAATCAAACATTACTTATATAGATATGTCAAATGAGATCCATACAAAGTATTCAATTCACACAAGTTGCACAATAGGCTATGATAAATCCAAATGTTTACAATAAGACTACATCACACATCCCACACGGCCAAGGTCTTCATGGCTCCTTAGCCTTACCACGATCCCTGTCAGGACCTGAAATCAAAACCCACAACACATATGCATAAGAATCATGACCGATATCCTAGCATTATACAACCTAAGCATGGTTTGGACACTTAGTCCATATTCTGGCCGATTTGTGACCCATTGATTTACTCGTTCAAAAACTCATATTAACACATGATAATTCATGATAAATCATGATTAAGAGAATGGTCCAAGCGGATTTCCCAGAACCGGCCTTGATCATATGATGGCCGTGAACAACCTAACCGGTTTCATGGTACCATCTCGAAATCAATCATATAAAATTATTCTATCACTTTGATAATTCATTATAAATCCCCACTAAGAGATATCAAACGCCAAATCCCAATAACTCCCACTGGAAGTATGAGATCGGACCATACATGCCCAACCAAGGCCATGGGGAGATTACTCTGATCTGGCCAAGCCTTGGTGGCGTGTTCATGAGTTTAGATTCATAGATAACTTCAGAATATGATAGGGAAGAGATATATTGACAGAGAAAGAACAATAGATGCAACCATCCACACATGGATCAAACGGCCAAACCACCCGGATGGATGATTCATGGCGGTTTGTACTTGGTTTGCATCCAGTACCTTAGGCGTGTGTTCGGAAGCCCCCACACTCTTCTCTGCGGCCTTCTCCTTTCCTCTGGTATCCATTTCCGATCAAGCTTCACTTGCCCACGGCTTAGAACCCACCGGAATCTCCTTTGTCTCACACGGACTGCCTTTGCGGTCTCACTTCTCTTTTCTCTCTTTGATTCTGTAGAGATTTGGGCAGAGTTTCCCCTTGTCTTTCTGATGAGAAATGTCGAAGATGGAGAGGTTTATTTATAGGGAAGAGGATTGGAAACCGTCCAGACGATGTGATTGGCCAAATGGCCAACGGACACCTTTTCGTCCCAAAACCGTCCCAAACCGTCCAACCGCATGCAAACCGCCCCTTTCTTCCTTTGTTCCCATCGATCTTAAGCTCAGCTAGTTGCCCATAAGCTCAGCTCACTTGCCCAAGAAAGCTAGGCTCAACGGACACCCATGACCAGCATCCGGTCCGTGACCATCATCCACGGTCCGCAATGACCGGCCAAAGCTCCATCACTCCGTCCAGCTGGGTTGAGCTGAGTGACAGTTGCCTGAGCTGAGTGAGCTACCTCTCCAGCTCCTGTGAGCTGCCCAAGACTGTTTGAGCTCCCCACCAGCTTCACCGAGCTGATGGAACTCCTTCCGGACCATGTCCAGCTTCCGGGTTACTCGTCCAGCTACCTTTTCCTCCTTTTCTTCTTATTCTGGTCAAGTCTCAGCTTCCTGATGCACTTAACCCTTAAATCAGACCATGATACGCTTGCCTTTAGGTCTTTCCAACCTGGCCAGCCCATCTCCCCGCACCATGGCCTGCCCGGATGCCTTAGTTAGAACTAGGGACATGACAAGTCTCCCCCACTTGGAAGGAACTCGTCCCCGAGTTCATATTGGATGATTCTCCAACCACATACTGACTATACCACTCAGGATACTCAGCTTTCATTCTTGCTTCTGTTTCCCAAGTGATAATGTCTTTACCATTGAATTCCCATACAATCTTTAGCATAGGAACTGTTTTCTTTCTCATTGCCTTTTCCATTCGATCTATGATCCGAACCGGCCTTGTTTCTAAGGTGAGGTTCTTACCAAGATCTTTTGGAATTTCTGGCAAAATAATGTCTTGATCCGTTAGGCACTTTTTTAGTTGAGACACATGGAATACATTGTGGTAAGCATCCATTTCAGATGGCAAATCCAGTTTGTAAGCCACTGCCCCAACTCGTTCAAGTATCCTGAATGGACCTAAGAACCTTGGGTCTAGTTTCTTTCTTCCAGAAACTCTTGCCCTACCTTTGAAGGTAATCATCTTGAGATAGATTAGATCACCAACCTCAAACTCAAGATGTTTCCTTCTCTTGTCAGCATAACTCTTTTGACGGTCTTGAGCTTCTTTCATCTTCTCCTTGACCAATTTGATCTTTTCTGTGGTCTCTTCCACAATCTCAGGACCTATCATGCTGCGTTCCCCCACTTGGGTCCAGCATAAAGGTGTCCTGCAAGGTCGTCCATACAATGCTTCATAGGGAGACATACCGATGCTGGTATGAAAGCTGTTGTTGTATGCAAACTCCACCAGTGGTAAATGCTTCTCCCATGAGTCACCCCAATCTAGAACACATGCCCTCAGCATATCTTCCAATGTCTGGATGGTCCTCTCTGACTGACCATCCGTTTGAGGATGATAGGATGTGCTCATGTTCACTCTTGTTCCTAGGGCCTTTTGGAAGGCTCTCCAGAAATAAGAAGTGAATCTAGGGTCTCTGTCTGAGACTATACTGGCCGGCACTCCATGCAGCCTCACAATCTGATCCATATAGATTTTCACAATCTCATCCACTCCATCACCTTTCTTGATGGGCAAGAAGTGTGCAGATTTGGTCAGGCGGTCCACAACCACCCATACTGCATCTTTCTTGTTTCTAGTTGTGGGAAATCCAGTCACAAAGTCCATTGTGATGTGATCCCACTTCCATTCTGGTATGGGAAGGTTTTGTAGTAAACCACTTGGAATTTGATGTTCAGCCTTGACCAATTGACAAGTAGGGCACTTTGCCACCCACTCAGCAATGTCAGCCTTCATCCTGATCCAATGGTAATACCTTTTGATGTCTTTGTACATCTTGTTTAATCCCGGGTGCACTGAGAACTTAGACTTATGAGCTTGGCTCATAATCTCCTCCTTTAGTCCCCGGTCACCAGGAACACTAACCCGCCCATGTACCAAAATGGTACCATTACTTGTGACTTGGTACTCAGTCTTATCATTCTTTGCAACCTTTTGCAAATTCTCATCCAAGCTTTGTGCTTGTTGTATTCTGGTAAGTAGATCAGCCTGGTTCACAGCTTCTAAACCCAAAGGCTCATCCTCACTTGCCATGGTGTCTAGATGCAGTGACCGGACCATCCCTTCCAGGATCTCTGCTTCTTTCTCAGCTGATACCTCAGCCCTACGCCTGCTTAAAGCATCTGCCACAGATTGGCCTTGCCTGGGTGATAGGCAATGTCCAAATCATAGTCGGCCACAAACTCCATCCACCGCCTTTGTCTCAGATTCAACTCAGGTTGAGTGAAAATGTACTTCAGGCTTTTGTGGTCAGTGAGAATCTGGACTTTGGCACCATACAAGTATGATCTCCATATCTTTAAGGCAAACACCACTGCGGCCATCTCCAGGTCGTGTGTTGGGTAGTTGCCCTCATGCTTCCTGAGTTGTCTTGAGGCATATGCTATGACTTTCCCATTCTGTGTGAGCACACAGCCTAATCCAGTAATGGATGCATCCGTGTACACCACATATGGTTGATCTTCCTCAGGTAACACCAAAACTGGTGCACTGGTCAGCATGTTCTTCAAGGCTTCAAAGCTCTTTTCACAAGCTTCTGACCAGATGAATTTGACATCCTTTCCAGTAAGTTGTGTCATAGGTTGTGCCACACTTGCAAACCCTTTGACATACTTCCTGTAGTATCCGGCCAAACCCAAGAAGCTTCTTACTTCTGTAGCATTCTTTGGTCTTGGCCACTCTTGGATGCACTTGATCTTCTCCGGATCAACAGACACTCCTTCCTCAGACACCACATGTCCTAGGAAGCCAATGCTCTTCTGCCAGAAGCTACACTTGCTTAGCTTGGCAAACAATTGTTGCTCTCTCAGCCTTTCCAACACCAATCTGAGATGCTTCTCATGGTCTTCCCGGTCTTAGAATAAACTAGTATATCATCAATGAAGATGATTACAAATTCATCTAAGTACTCTCTGAAAATCCCATTCATCATCTTCATAAAGGCTGCTGGTGCATTAGTCAATCCGAATGGCATAACCACAAACTCATAGTGGCCATACCTAGTCCGGAAAGCTGTCTTCCTCACATCTTCTGATGCAATGGGGATTTGATGATAACCTGATGCCAAATCAATCTTTGAGAACCATTTGGCTCCTTTCAGTTGATCTAGCAACTCATCAATCCGGGGCAATGGGTACTTATTCTTTATAGTCACCCTATTCAACCCTCTATAATCAATGCACAACCTGAAGCTACCATCCTTCTTCTTGACAAAGAGGACTGGTGCACCCCAGGGTGATACACTTGGGCGTATGAACCCCTTTTCCAACAACTCTTCAAGTTGTTTCTTTAGCTCAGCCATCTCAGCTGGAGCCATGCGGTATGGGCTCTTTGACATTGGGGCCGTCCCTGGTTCCAGTTCTATTATGAATGGGTCTGACCTATCAGGGGGAATGCCCTGTAGTGACCTAAACACATCATCAAACTCACTGACCAGCGGTATCCCGTCCGGGCCACCATCCCCTACGACCTCCTTAGTGGTGATTGTGGCTATATAAGCCTCACAACCTTGTTCCAGCATCCTTGCCGCACGGACTGCTGATAACACTAAGCATCCAGAGGCCGGATTAATACCTTGGTACTTGATCGGGGGTCCACACCCACTCTCAAACTGCACCCTTCCTCGATGACAGTCTAAGGTGGCCCGATTCTTGCCAAGCCAGTCCATACCTAGGATCACCTCGTGATTCTTAAGGCGGACCACAATCAGATCCACCGGCATTGCCTTACTATGGATCATTACTGGGATGTCTTTGACTAGACCTAGTGGGTGCATCATTTGCCCACCGGCTGCACTCACCAAGCCAAGATCATCCCTAGTTCCCATTTGGAACATACCTTTTCCAATCATATCTGGACTCACAAAACTATGTGTAGCTCCAGTATCAAATAATACATGTGTTTCCACACCACCAATACATAAGGTCCCTACATAAGACCTTAACTAAGTATCTAGTCCATCCTAGATTCCATACCATGCCATTCTAATAAATTTAAAAATTTAAGAAGAATGGGTTTTAGAATTATACCAGTGATCGCCTTGAAGGGTCCGGACTCATCCCCATCCCTTGAAAGCTCATAGACTCGAGGTGCTGAAGTTTGGCCTTGTTTGGGGTCTGGCCGGTTCTGCTCACCACGACCCTTGCCTTGTCCAGTTTGCAACTGAGGACAGTCCACACGGAAATGCCCCTTCTTACCACACTGATGACAAGTCCTGGCTTCACTGGTCGAGCCTTGCCCACGGTTCCTATCCGGACCAGGACAATCCCGAGCTGAGTGATCCATCTTGCCACAACGGGTACAGGCTCCCATTGCCTTCCAGCACTCCCCTCCATGGTGTTTACCACACTTGGGACACTCTGGCCTACCACTTGAGGTTTTACCCCCTTCAGCCGCATCCCTCTTTCTCTTCTTGTCACCACTCTGACCGGAAGAGACCACCACACTCTTAAGCTTGTGTTTGTTCTCCTCAGCCAGATTGGTCTCCAGCATTGCCATCCTCTCCACCAACTCAGAGACTGTGTTGAAGGTACGGACTGAGCAATAAGTCTTAAGCTCAGGTCTCAAGCCCCTTATGAACCTGCGGACCTGAACCTTCTCATCCTCGAGTTCCTTACCCACATACCTCCTGAGCCGGTTGAACTCCTCCTCATACTCCCTTACTGACCGCTTGCCCTGAACCAAGTCCAGGAACTTAGCTTCCAAACGGTCCCATGCTTCAGCTGGAAAGTACTTGTGGTTGAACTCAACCTCAAAGTCAGAGAACTTCACAATGGAACCATTGGTGCGCTTGTCTATGGACAGCCACCAGTTGTGTGCATCTCCCTCCAGGAAGTGCACTGCTATGTCTCTTTGGTACTCCTCAGGGCACCTTGTAGACCTGAAGTTCCTAGCCAGTCGGTCCCTCCACTCATCTGCCTCCATGGGATCAGCACTTCCAGCAAAGTGTTTGGTTCCCAAACGGGTGATATGCTCAAGCACCTTTAGATAGTCAACCTTCTTGGTTGTTCCAACTGGTGGATCTAACTCAATAACCTCAGCAAGAGGCGCCACATATCCACCAGTCACACCAACACCAGGAGCTACCATTGGCGCTTGAGTAGTTTGACCCATAGATGAATTCACAACTGGTGTGAACACTTGGGTCATAGCCAGCATCTGACTTCCCATCAACTTGATTGCATCAAGTATCTGCTTCATGGTTGGTTCAGCCATTGGTTCATCCGGTCCAATCCTCCCATCTCCTTGGATGTTTGGATTAGCCCGGTTACCAGTCTCTGAGGACTCAGCTTCACCTTCCTGATCATTCTCTTGCTGCCCACTTCCTGCTCCTAGCTGGTTTCCAGCCGCATTTAGTGGTTGCCCGGTCTCGTCCAACTGCCTATTCTCTCCACCCAGCTGAACCTCAGTCTGGTTCACTTGAGTTTCAGTCAGGATGGCCTCACTGGTCTGACCAGTAGGTGGAACTGACAGCAACACTGATGGATTAGGCACTGAGGCATCTCCAGCTGCGGACGCCCCTGTCCCATCCTTAGTCTTCCGAGACCTCTTCTTAGTTCCCTTAGGCGAACAAAGACAAACACAAGGCAAAAGGTTAGATTAACATTTTTATTTGCAAACCTCAAGCAATATTGTGTTAACCAAAACCTAAAACCTGCCATGAGACCCAGCCGGATGTGTGATGACCTGCCCAACCACAGTCTAGAATCAAGCATGCTCTGATACCAACTTGTAAGACCCAAACCTGGATCCCATGATCCAACCAGTCCGCGGCCTTACCTAAACATCTAAGTGTAATTCATCCGGTTATGGTCCAATCCTTAGTTAGTCATTTTTCAATCATTTGAGGTTCATGCAAGTATAAAATCAATGCGGAAGCTTAAATCAAACATTACTTATATAGATATGTCAAATGAGATCCATACAAAGTATTCAATTCACACAAGTTGCACAATAGGCTATGATAAATCCAAATGTTTACAATAAGACTACATCACACATCCCACACGGCCAAGGTCTTCATGGCTCCTTAGCCTTACCACGATCCCTGTCAGGACCTGAAATCAAAACCCACAACACATATGCATAAGAATCATGACCGATATCCTAGCATTATACAACCTAAGCATGGTTTGGACACTTAGTCCATATTCTGGCCGATTTGTGACCCATTGATTTACTCGTTCAAAAACTCATATTAACACATGATAATTCATGATAAATCATGATTAAGAGAATGGTCCAAGCGGATTTCCCAGAACCGGCCTTGATCATATGGATCTTGGCCGTGAACAACCTAACCGGTTTCATGGTACCATCTCGAAATCAATCATATAAAATTATTCTATCACTTTGATAATTCATTATAAATCCCCACTAAGAGATATCAAACGCCAAATCCCAATAACTCCCACTGGAAGTATGAGATCGGACCATACATGCCCAACCAAGGCCATGGGGAGATTACTCTGATCTGGCCAAGCCTTGGTGGCGTGTTCATGAGTTTAGATTCATAGATAACTTCAGAATATGATAGGGAAGAGATATATTGACAGAGAAAGAACAATAGATGCAACCATCCACACATGGATCAAACGGCCAAACCACCCGGATGGATGATTCATGGCGGTTTGTACTTGGTTTGCATCCAGTACCTTAGGCGTGTGTTTGGAAGCCCCCACACTCTTCTCTGCGGCCTTCTCCTTTCCTCTGGTATCCATTTCCGATCAAGCTTCACTTGCCCACGGCTTAGAACCCACCGGAATCTCCTTTGTCTCACACGGACTGCCTTTGCGGTCTCACTTCTCTTTTCTCTCTTTGATTCTGTAGAGATTTGGGCAGAGTTTCCCCTTGTCTTTCTGATGAGAAATGTCGAAGATGGAGAGGTTTATTTATAGGGAAGAGGATTGGAAACCGTCCAGACGATGTGATTGGCCAAATGGCCAACGGACACCTTTTCGTCCCAAAACCGTCCCAAACCGTCCAACCGCATGCAAACCGCCCCTTTCTTCCTTTGTTCCCATCGATCTTAAGCTCAGCTAGTTGCCCATAAGCTCAGCTCACTTGCCCAAGAAAGCTAGGCTCAACGGACACCCATGACCAGCATCCGGTCCGTGACCATCATCCACGGTCCGCAATGACCGGTCAAAGCTCCATCACTCCGTCCAGCTGGGTTGAGCTGAGTGACAGTTGCCTGAGCTGAGTGAGCTACCTCTCCAGCTCCTGTGAGCTGCCCAAGACTGTTTGAGCTCCCCACCAGCTTCACCGAGCTGATGGAACTCCTTCCGGACCATGTCCAGCTTCCGGGTTACTCGTCCAGCTACCTTTTCCTCCTTTTCTTCTTATTCTGGTCAAGTCTCAGCTTCCTGATGCACTTAACCCTTAAATCAGACCATGATACGCTTGCCTTTAGGTCTTTCCAACCTGGCCAGCCCATCTCCCCGCACCATGGCCTGCCCGGATGCCTTAGTTAGAACTAGGGACATGACAGTGGCCGCCGGCGGCTAGCGCCCGTGCTGGCCGTGGTCGCCGGGCGGCTAGCCCTGTGCTGGCTCGGGACATCGGACGGCTAGTGATAGACCCCGGTCCACGGATCAGTACATGGAACCAGCTCAGCATGGAGTTCAGGACGTTCTGAACATTTCAACCGAGGTTCATGATTTTCACCATACTGGACAGACTGACCGGACACTGTACTGGACCGTCCCGCATGCATCCGGAAGGGAGCTTTTGCTGGAACCATGGCCAGATGACCGATTTTACCGTACTGGATTTTGTCTTCCCCATACTGATCTCCATTTCATGATGAACGGTCGAGACAGAATCCAAAACGAACGCACCAATTCTTCTCCAGTTCATAGCACCCCATTTCAGTACTGTACCGCGCGTACCGCCCGTACGACCAGTTTGGAGCTTCACCAAAACCCACGACCAGACGACCGAATCTCCCGAACTGGATCTCGGCTTTCCCGTACTGTTTGTCATTTTAAGAAGATTGGTCGTGGCAGAATTGGATTTGGACGAGTGGATTTGAAGATAGACCACGACACTTCATTTCTGGCCACTTTGGACTGTCCGGCGTGTGTTCTGGTCCAGTCCGCAGTTCATGCTTCAGGTTCATTGAACCTGGACAGAAGAATTTGAAGGGTTCACTTGCAGTCAAACTCAATTTTCGTGCCTTGACCAGATCTGGTCAAGTTTGCATTTTCTATGTATTGTTTTCATCATTTTTTCTTTATTTCTTTTGACTAGAAACACTATAAAATGTAACTCTTTGTCATGGCAATGCAACCAACGAATTTCCTTTCTTTTTTATGAGTTTTACTCTCTGTTCTTTGTCAAGAACATTTCTAGTTTCTTGGTGAGGTTATCTCCAAGTCTCGATCCTTCCTTTGTTGGACCGGTGCGTCACATCCGGCAACATTTGAAGTCTGGTAGTATCATTGGGCCTTTCCGCATCCCATTGTGTCACCATTCATCCCACCAGTTCTCTATCCTTCCGGATCAGAGTCTATATCAACCTTACCGAAAGAGTGATCCCGATTTTGGTTCTATCAAGTGGTATCAGAGCCACTCTTCCGGTAACTCTTTTTCTATCCATTTTCTCATCTCTCCATTTCTTCTAAACACTTCTTCATCTATCTATCTTGAACCCGGGCCCCTCATTACCCCCATAAAAAAAAATAAGATCTAAGTTTATGCTGTAAAAAAAAAAAAAGAAAAGATTATAAAAAAAAAAAAAAAAGATTCAAAGTTTGATTGTTTGTGGTGAGGTGGTGGAAGAGAAAGCCTGCTGGCCGAAGAGAAATCCGGCCTTTGAGGTGGTTAAGGCGGGTTCCCAAATCACAATCTCTTACCTTTCTATCTTAAACCTTTGATCTTGCTTGGATTTGCCCATTGGGATTCTTTGATCTGTTCTCTTAGAACCTTGAGAAGAATTTGTGTGATCACCATAAAATCTGAGAGAAAACACTTGTGTGGGTGAGGATCAAACACTTGAGAGTGTGAGATTTTTTATCTAACTTTTGTGTTGAGATTTTCAGGTTAAGATGTTTGGTCTTCTAAGGCAAAGTAGCAAGAAGAACTCCCCACGACCATCTGTCTCTCAAACTCCATTTAAATATTCTTTGAACAATTTTGATGAGTTTGTTAGTGTGCAGGAAAAGCCAAACCAAAGGTGCAAAGAAAAGGTCAAAGATGTGGCTGATCCAAAGAGGCGATCCTTTCAGTTTGATGTCCAAGAGATCTGTGACAACTTTGAGAAGGGAATGATGCAAGCCCTCAAGGACGTCAGCAAGAGCCACAAGAAGAGCACATCCACACGTGCACATGTAGCTGAGCCATCCTTGTTCATTAGTGAGAAAACTCAAGGTGAATCTGAAAACCATTTTGAAAAGCTTAAAGATTTTTCAGATTCTTTACCCATTTATGATGAATCTGATGAAGAGCTAATTGAAAGCTTGATCACTTGTGAGGATAAATGTGATCTTCCCTCTCTTGAACCTGAGTTTGTGTTTGAAAATGAGCAAGCTAATGTAGAACTAACTGTTTTGCAACCGGAGCTCCCGAGTAGTCTTGTTTTGTCTCCACAGGTTTTTGAGGAAGAACCATTCAACCATCCACATCATGGACGACTTCATGGCACTAGGACACCTTTGGATGATGATCTAGGTCCTATCTTTGATGAGGAGGACGAACTTGGTCCAGTCTTTGATGAGGAAGCAACAAGCATCACACCCATAGCTATGGAGAGTCATCTATGCTTTGAATCCGGCACATCTCCTCTCCCTTTGTCTCCTGATCTTCAAAAGCACAGTGAGAACTCTGATTTGCTTAATTCTCTGCCTGAAATGTTTGTCAAGATCAGTTCTCATGATGTGACTCGTTTTGGTCTTGACAAGATGAAAGAATTTTGTGTTTCAAAATCTGTTTTTGAAAACATAATTAATTCTTTTGAAAATTTTAAACCTGATGAACTTCTTGATCAACAATGTTTTCAAAATGTCAATGGCATCAATTATGGAATTATTTTGAGCTTTGATCAGTTTTTGGAACACAACAAAGGTTTTCATTCTCTTGAAAAGTCATTTGATCATAGTTTGCAACAAACCGATTTCTGTGCTAGAAACTCTTTTGATTCGTTTGTTTTCAAAGGAAATGACTTTGATCTGAGTTCTTATATTCATGCACTGATCACTGATAATTTATTTGCATCCTCTTGTGCCTTGGACGAAATTTTGGTTAAGAAGTTGCTGGAACATGAATCACTTAGAACTGAAAATGATTTTTGTGATCTTGATTCTTGTGATTATGTTTTGCAGCCTGATCTTGTGTGTTTTGAAACTGATAAAACTTGGCATCTTTTGAGATCATCTCGTGATCAATGTGTTGTTTTGAGCCTTGATGATATTTTGGTTTACAACACATTCTTTGATAAGTCTCTTAATTCTTTGGTAAATGTTTCTCAATCTGAACTTAAGCTTGTGTGTTCAGATGTTGAGCAGGATATGCACGTTCTGAAAATGTCTAATATTGTTGCATGTCTTGAGAAAATTTTGGTTTGTAATATCTACTTTGATGAGCATCTTGAAAGGCTGAAATGTGTGCTACTTGTTCTTGGAAAAGATATCTTGAGTTTTGATTTGAACAAGTATCTCTCTTGCACATATGATCCTGGTCTTTTAGTGTTTGTTTTGAGTATCCAGGAAAGACAGGTTCAGCCTCTGAATGAAAGCATTAATCGTGCCCAACAGCCTGAGTTTTGGAGAAGCATTGTTGTCCAAACCGGCTATCTTGGAGATGCCAGCGACAGAGGTTCAGTCCACGAAGGGTATCTCGACTTTCAGATGGTCTTTTGTCATGAAACCAATTTTCCTGGAAGGCTAACTCACAAAGGATTCTCTGAGGCTTGGAATTACTTGAAAATCTTCGCGGATAAAGGAGATATGAATTTTTCAAATCGGAGGTTCTCCAGCCCATCTATCCGCGAGTACAAGATTTCTAAAGGAGATTCATGCCCAAGAAGGGAACGACCTGAGCCAAAACCGATCCTCCATGAACCAAAGGTGTCTCCTCAGTCCACCTCCTGTCCAAACCAAAAGCACTGTAAGGATCATGAGTTGATTATCTCTGCTCTTCATGAAAATGTTTTGAAACTGAGAATTTCTAAGCAAAAACAAGTCTTTACTTGGTTGAAAAACATTTTGCTTAAACCTTTTCATGAATTGTTTTCATTGAGCTGTGCTTTGAAAGAGATTTGGTGTAGGAACAAGCATGAACCGAAATTGCTTAGGCCAAAGAATTCTTTTGATTTCGTTCATGATAAGAATTTTACAAATTTGGCATTATCTCATTCTTTTCCTAGCAGTTTCACACCTTGGCCTGATTTTGAATTTGATAAACCGATTTTTGGCACTCAGTTTACTTGCTTGATGCTTGCCCACGTTCTTGATAATTTTCCTAAGAGCTTTGATCCTGTTTATGATGTCTTAAGGATAGAGAAACCCTTTGATTATTTCTTTGTCAGATTTGATGTGGTTTCTCTAGTTGTTTTGGATGAACAGGATAAGCATGATAAGTTTCTAAGGAAAGCAAGCAATGATGGATGCCAAAGGACTTGGACTTACTTGATGAAAAGGACTTCTAAACTCCAAGGAAGTTTCTGTCCATATTTTTCATTCCCTGAATTTTCCAGTAATTTTAATTCCTTTGTATCTGATTCATCTCTTTTTGATATAGGTACTTTGGATTTGAGGACAAATCCTTTTGAAGAGGGAGGGAATGATAGACCCCGGTCCACGGATCAGTACATGGAACCAGCTCAGCATGGAGTTCAGGACGTTCTGAACATTTCAACCGAGGTTCATGATTTTCACCATACTGGACAGACTGACCGGACACTGTACTGGACCGTCCCGCATGCATCCGGAAGGGAGCTTTTGCTGGAACCATGGCCAGATGACCGATTTTACCGTACTGGATTTTGTCTTCCCCATACTGATCTCCATTTCATGATGAACGGTCGAGACAGAATCCAAAACGAACGCACCAATTCTTCTCCAGTTCATAGCACCCCATTTCAGTACTGTACCGCGCGTACCGCCCGTACGACCAGTTTGGAGCTTCACCAAAACCCACGACCAGACGACCGAATCTCCCGAACTGGATCTCGGCTTTCCCGTACTGTTTGTCATTTTAAGAAGATTGGTCGTGGCAGAATTGGATTTGGACGAGTGGATTTGAAGATAGACCACGACACTTCATTTCTGGCCACTTTGGACTGTCCGGCGTGTGTTCTGGTCCAGTCCGCAGTTCATGCTTCAGGTTCATTGAACCTGGACAGAAGAATTTGAAGGGTTCACTTGCAGTCAAACTCAATTTTCGTGCCTTGACCAGATCTGGTCAAGTTTGCATTTTCTATGTATTGTTTTCATCATTTTTTCTTTATTTCTTTTGACTAGAAACACTATAAAATGTAACTCTTTGTCATGGCAATGCAACCAACGAATTTCCTTTCTTTTTATGAGTTTTACTCTCTGTTCTTTGTCAAGAACATTTCTAGTTTCTTGGTGAGGTTATCTCCAAGTCTCGATCCTTCCTTTGTTGGACCGGTGCGTCACATCCGGCAACATTTGAAGTCTGGTAGTATCATTGGGCCTTTCCGCATCCCATTGTGTCACCATTCATCCCACCAGTTCTCTATCCTTCCGGATCAGAGTCCATATCAACCTTACCGAAAGAGTGATCCCGATTTTGGTTCTATCAGCTAGTCTTCGTGCATAAGTTCTAGGCCTCCGGGTCGCCAGAAATCCGTGTTTTGCGACTTTCCGAGATCCCGCAAACAAAACTCCTTTTCCTGCTCCAAGACTCCAAAGAACCCGTAAGACGTCAACGGACAGGAAGACTTCGTATAAAACGGTGATGGTTATCTTAAAACACCATGTGCCTCAGCAATGGACCGAAGATCTTCCGAAAGACTCGACATCCGAGTAGGAGCATTCTTTCAAAGAAAATCGTAGAAAACAGCGGAAGATCGGAAGACGGCCCGGAAGGGACCAAACCCGATCGAACAACCCGTTTACGATTTTCTAAAAGAATAGATGCGACGGTTTACAATTATCTTCGCATGGAAAGATAAATGTCAACTTTCCGAAAAGATAAATGTCAACTTTCCCGATAAACGCGGAAGCCGACGAAAATGGAAAAAGTCCAGCCTGCGGCGGACTCAGCCCATCAAGAATAGACCGTCATATGGGAGTATATAAGCAAAGCTAGGAGCAGAGGAAGGGGGATCCGAAATCAGAAGAAAGAAACCACTCCAGAGCAACTTAGAACTTAGGCGCTTATTCCCTTTTTTAGCGAGCTGCGACTCAACTAGGTTAGATCTAGGTTTCGCGACTAGCGACGATCGACAGCTCTTGAGGCTGAGATCTCGACCTGTTGTCCAACGCTCTCCGCAGATTCGGAAATAAGAATTCTTTCTTTTTGCTCTCTTTATTTTACGCATTTATTCCCAAACTAGACTTGTACTAACTTTGTCGTGCGTGGCCCAGCAGATAGCCGGGATCCTCGGGGAAAACTAGGTTAACTTAGTTTTCCTACGTTTTAACTTAACTAAAATCGACAGTGCGAACTTCGGTTCCCACAGTTTGGCACTAGAAGGAGGGGGATACACGGATTTATCTTTCTCGCAACTACGCACACCCAGTTAAGCATGTCTGTTGATGCGGAAAAAGACAAGCAAACGCACGACGAATCAGCCGTCGATGCCAACGCTGAGAAGACTCCTACCGGAAACGTATCGACGGTCACTGCCAAGGCAAACACCGCGATGCTGGACCAGGTGAAAGAACTGTTAGCCACCGCCCAGAAGCGGTCGGAAGAACAAGTGAAACTAATGGCTTCACTCGCTAAACAGGTCAATACCTTAACAGCGAAAAGCATACTCCCGCGCGGATCCACCAAGGTGAGGCGTGTCAGGAGGCTCGACTTCGGAACTTCCGGAGACCAAGAAAAAGATGCCCCGAGAAAATCCCCGGAACTCGTCCCTGACGACACCACTCCGACGGGGCAGAAGAAAACGACGGGCAACCTTCCACCTCCCGCAAGGGACAACGAAGAGGACGACGTTGAAAGAATCAATCTGGATATCAGCGATCAATCGGACCCGTCCGACGAAGACGCCGACCTCCACCACAGAAGTCAGTCAGCTCGACTGGCGGCAACCTTCGAAAAACCCATGACAGAAGAGGAAGAAGACCTCTACTGGTCAGAGCAAGAAAGGTTAGCTGAGGACCAGACTCGGGCCTATCGCAGCCAACGTAGGCAAAGGAGCGCGAACGGCGCCAACGAAATCCACGATTTACGCGAGTACATCGCCAAAACTGCAGCCGAGGTGAAAGCGGTAAAATCGCAGATTCACCACGCGACCAGCACTGCCCCCGAGATCAACCTGCTCCTCGAGGAATCGAGAAAAACTCCGTTCACCTCTCGAATCACGGACGCACGAGTCTCAGGTCCTGGGAAAATAAAGCTTCCCACCTACGATGGAACCACAGATCCAAAGGCACATCTGCAGTCTTTTCAGATTGCGATGGCAAGATCTAAACTTCCAGAGCGGGAAAAGGACATCGGCTGCTGTCTCTTATTCGTCGAGAACCTCAGAGGTGCTGCGCTCGAGTGGTTCTCACGCTTGAAAAGAAACTCCATCGGAAGTTTCCGCCAGCTTGCTTCGGCTTTTCTGAAGCAATTCTCCATGTTCATTGACAGGGAAACTTCCGACGTAGACCTTTGGAGTCTAATTCAAAAGGAAGACGAACCGCTCCGCGACTACATAAGGAGGTTCAAACTCGTGATGTCCAGGGTAACGGTCCTCAGCGACAGAGTCGCCATCGACGCCCTGAGGAAAAACCTCTGGTACAAATCGAAATTCCGAAAGTGGATTTCTCTGGAAAGGCCACGCACCATCCAGGACACCCTCCACAAGGCAACGGATTTCATCATCATGGAAGAAGAAATGAAAATCCTAGCGCAAAAGCATGGACCGCCGAAGGCATCCGGCAAGAAGAAAACCTCTCGTAACGAGAGGAACGTCCATCATGAAGGGGAAGACGTCCAAGGCGAGCAAAACTACGCCGTCAATTCCGAACAAGGAAGGACCGCCGGAAACACTTGGACGCGGAACTCGTACAAGGACAATTCCAGCTGCGAGTTCCATCAAACGAGAGGTCACTCCACCGCCAACTGCAAAGTCCTCGGCGCTAGGCTCATTATGAAGCTACTTGACGGCAAACTAGCAACGGTCAAGAGCATGAAAGACCTGATCCTAGATTCTGACCGTCCGCCAAAGACTGACGGAGCCAATCCCGAGAATAACGCCCCTGGAACTCAATCGGGCGAAAAACGCGAACGGAGACAGGACGGCGAAGGAAACAACAACAATCGCCAAAGGATCAACATGGTCATCGGAGGATCGCACTTTTACCAGGACTCCATTTCGTCAATCAAAGCCTACGGACGGAAGGCCGAGACAAGCCCCGGATGGTGTCCAGAGGACGACGTTCCCAATCACGCAATCACCTTCGAGGAACAGGATACGACCGGACTTGATAAACCCCACAACGATCCTCTGGTCATCGACTTGGTGATTCAGGATCTCGAAGTCGGCCGCATCCTCATCGACACAGGAAGCACGGTCAATATCATGTTCCGCGACACTCTGCTGAGGATGAAGATACCCCTCGGAGAAGTCATCCCAGAACCAAGACCATTGACTGGATTCTCAGGCGTCACATCCATGACCCTCGGAAAAATCAGACTCCCGGTCATGGCTAAAGAAGTCACAAAGATCGTCGAATTCGCGGTAGTGGATAACCCGGCTATCTATAACGCCATAATGGGAACTCCTTGGATAAACGCCATGAAGGCAGTCCCGTCCACTTACCACCTCGGCGTCAAGTTTCCAACACCAACTGGAACGGCAGTAATCTGGGGAAGCCAAAAACAGTCACGACTCTGCTTCCTAGCCGAACATAAACTTCGCAGCAATCGGAACGCCCCAGTAGCTAACCCGAAGCGAACCAAGAAAAACCTGAGTGTCTCCGAGAACTCAGTAAAAAACAATTTGGATTTGTCCGAACAGGCCACGACTCAGGACAGCGGGAAAATCCTCGAGTCCATCGCCGAGAAAACGAATAACCTAACTCCCAACGCGACCGCCGACTTAGCCGAAACAGTCAAGGCGCCGGAAATCGTGGAGTAGTAGCAACCACGACAGGAACAGAACTACGAGATGGCTTGATCCTCGCAAGAGGTACGTAGGCAGCTCGTCGCAACCCGACGAGTTCAGCTATCCCCCTCGCCAAAAAGGGGGGGGGAGATGGGAACAAACATCCTTGTACTCCCGCAAAAATACTTTTCGCATGTACTCTACCTTATAAAGTTTTTTAATGCTTACTCAACGCATAAACATTACGAAAATCATATCTTTGAGGAACGCGAGACGTCGCTAGTTCTCGAAAAGTCTTGATTCTCCTTCAAACAGTCCATCGCGACTCTAAAAACTCTATCAAACAGTCTTTCCGCGACTATAAAACTCATTTCCGTCGATTGGCCCCGACGGAAAAACATAGAAACGTTTCACTCAATCAAATTCGTAGTCTGGCTTCTAACGAAGTCCTCTTACATCCGACAAGGATATCATAGCGCGCTATACAAAAAATCCAAATTTTGGTTAGCTCTTCGTAAAGGAAGTAGCTCGACTCGTATCCAAACGAATCGTATAAGCCGATAAGCACTTCGCAGATTCTAGAACGGTACGAGTCAGGTCGAAATCGCAAACAAGCAAAACGAAAGCCGATTTGTCATCGCACAGCTTCAGTCCGAAAATAGACCTAGGTCTTGCCCTAAACCCGGCCTTGCTGGTATCTAAGACATCTCATAGTCATAAGTATCCAGAATACGAGATCCCAAAATTTGCCTCTTATCGCTTACAAACCTAACTTTCGCTGCAAAGTGACCTACGGACCAGGCGACAAAAAAAAAGAGATTGAATGCGAAGTGACTACACGTGTTCAAACCCTCTACACTTGACGAAAGTATAAATCGAAAACGCACAGTTCACAAAAAGCATTTATAACAGGGATTCGAAAGCCACCAACGGCCGATCCCGAAAAACACAAAGTCACGCGACCTCCTAAGGGTCGCAACACATACATACAAACGGCCACACTTGGCCTATCACAAATTATAATCAAATGCATAACAGACCTCTTCACCCCGTCGCCTGCATTTGAGCCCTCGCCTACATCCGCCGTATCTTCCGAGACTTGGATAGGATTCCACAGTTCTCGAATTCTCCCTTCGATC